>NC_133771.1:195922611-195938479 GCF_003597395.2 Chelonoidis abingdonii
AGTCCTGTGGCACCTTATAGACTAACAGACATATTGGAGCATGAGGTTTCGTGGGTGAATACCCACTTCGTCGGATGCAGTGGGTATTGACCCACAAAAGCTCATGCTCCAATACATCTGTTAGTCTATAAGGTGCCACAGGACTCTTTGCTGCAAATACAGACTAGACTGTCATTGGCTTAAAGTATTGCATAAGTGGTGAAATTTAATCACAAAGAGACAATCAACTAATGGTTTTAGTGGAACTCATATAGTATAAAAGTTATATTTTGTCACATACCATGAATCAGTTATAGGAACCAACAGTTTCCTTTAACCCCTGAATAAATTCTAAACGGTACTTAGAAAATTAATTACCAGTCTGCAAATCAGGATGAAATATTTTGCAGCTATAAAACCAAAACTACTTTCAGAACACTCTAAAAACAAAAGTGTGTGTGTTTTGGGTGTGGGGATGACAGCAACTTTGTTGTTACTGCCAGTAGTATTGGATGCTTGGTTGTGGCTCCATTTTAGCAGTTTGACCTTGTTTAGATCAACCTGAATCAAATTGACAGACCTCCCTTACAATTTCCCCACCCATAATAGAAAGCATATACCCTTCATGTGTGTATCCAGCTGGAGATGTGCCAATGGAAGTAATTACGTGATGAAACTATTTAACTTTGACTAAAATACACTCACCAGGTTCTTTCAAACCATGTGTCTTATATCTTGTTGAAGCAATTTTATATCATGCCTTTAAAGTACAGTAATGGCCACTCGCATTGACAGAATCCTCGTAAAAGAAGAAGACCGAGACCTTGCTCATGAAGTGCTATTGATTTTTTTGAGTTCCTGCTAGAGTTGCCAAAGATACAACACTGTTGTTAGGGAGAGAAGATACTTTGGCCTTCAATATCACAGGAGGGTTCCTGTGTAAGCACAGGCGTCAATGGGTTTCAGGGATAAATAATGTTTTTTGGTGATAACTACCCATATTATTTTGTCAGTTTTATATGACTCAGCATTTGCTTTTGCCAAACATTTCTTTATGTCACCAGTGGCTACAGCAATAGCTTTCTGTATAAATGCTATCTGTATATAAGGCAGCTGTTCATTAAGGTAAAAAGCTAAGTTTTCAGTTTATTTTAGGCAGGGGGAGTGGGGTGTTTGTTTTTCTGTTTCTGTGATCACTGAGAGGAAAAAAAAAACCCAAACAAACACATCGTTCACTACAATATTTTCAATGTATTGCCTGCAGAGGATTTAAAGTTCCTTCATATCCCTAGCTGAGTGTAAACCAGGGTAACTTTCTGTCACCTGTGGTAATACAGCACGTATGAGATTTAGAACACTGTATACATGCACTGTGTGCACTGGCGCTGGAACATTTTTAGTAGTGGGGGTGCTGAAAGCCAGCCCCTTTACCCCTCTCTGCCCCCCTGCCCTGAGGCTGGGAGCAGGGCTTTGTGTCCAGGAGGGGGGGATGGACCCAGACAGGGGTATGATGGCGAGTGTAGGGACAGGAATGGAGACCCGGGGGCAGGGGCCAGCAGCCAAGACCCCACATGGGAGGCTAAGAGCAGAGCCTGTCTGTGGGGCCGGGCACAGGGCCAGCAGCTGGGCCCCCAGTAGCAGAGCCTCGGCTGTGGGGCTGGGAGTAGGGCAAGCCCTGGGAGTAGGATTGGGGCTGGTGGCCAGGACCCAAGCCCCAGGTGAGATGAGGGCTTGGGAGTGGAGTGTGGGCAGAGGACCAGGAACAGGGCATAGGCACAGGAAACACCCCCAGGTTTTATGCGCAGAGCCAGCGACTGGGGAGCGGGGCATGAGGCTGGCAGCTCCGCATAAAACCTGGAGGTGCTGCACCACCCCCTACTTCCCGTGCCTATGTGTGTATATCACAGAAGAGCCTATTGTATTAACTCCCACATATGGTGCAATTGAAGAGCTACCTTACATACATGTACAAGGAGTAAGGCTTGAAAGATCTTTGAATGGGCTGGCCATATCATGGGTGACTGTGGGAGGCTAGCAGAAGCCTCCTCAGGACCACTGCCTCCCCTTTTCCATGGCAGTGGGTAGGGAGTGGGTGGAGCCTTGACTCTGACTGTTCAGATAGCATGAAGGAGGAAGTAAACTGTGCCAATTATATGGCTTGGATTGATTAATTTCCCCAGACAGAGCAGTGGGGGACCACATTGTGACTCTGAATAACAAGCTGATCCATGCTTCATCTCTGAGCAGCACGGCTATACATTGTTCCTTACTCAAGGCAAATTGCCACTGTACTGCCTTGCCTATCAGCAACCTCATTCATTTCAAACATGTGAGTAAGGGTTTGCAGAATTGGACCCTAATGCTGCAAATCCTAAAAGCATTTTCTCAAAGCATAATTTTTTACTTGTCAGCATTACATTTAAGTCTTAATGGATTGTGCCTTTGTGACTATCACGTTATTGTGGTCAATAAATTATTATTATTTACCAATGGTGGGGGGAGGGTCTAGGAAAATTATAGCTTTGATCATTAGGACTAGATGACTTAGCCAATTAGTATAATTTTGTTTTCCCACTTTGAGACTCGGGCAGTGTTTCCTTTATTTTCATTTTATTCCAAAATTTGATTGAGTTATGAAAAGCTCGGATAGTGAGTGCACTGGAGAGTATCATAATCACCAGGCAACAGGGGAGACACTGCGGAGAAAACTGTGTGATATCATTTTATCCGTAAGTTGTATGTAAACGGGTACCTCCTTTCACAACCAATGTGAATCAACTCGAGTCATACCATCCCCTTCATCTCCATGGAGGTGGAAAGAACAAAGCCCCAGCA
Source organism: Chelonoidis abingdonii (assembly GCF_003597395.2). Lineage (NCBI taxonomy): Eukaryota > Metazoa > Chordata > Testudines > Testudinidae > Chelonoidis > Chelonoidis abingdonii. Next base: position 195,925,426 of record NC_133771.1, read on the forward strand.
GAATTCTGCTGAGGGTAGAGAGAAGTGCTGCCTCTGGGACATTATTGCTCACCCCCGTTCCTGACCCTGACCCTCACTGGGTGTTCTGTTGGGTCCAGGCTAAGCATTGTTGATATGGGCAGGGCAAGGGTTGGCTGGGGGAAGAGCTACACCGTTCTCCACCTCACCATCTCATCTGTAGGGCTCTGTGACTACAGTGGGTAAGTTAATATGGGCCCTGCCAGCATCAGTTGACTTGCTGGTCTCCTTTCCAGATTCCATCAGGCAAAAAGGCAGCTGTCAGTGGGGCTTTCTTGGCATTATATCACTGAGGACAGCTTGGAGCCAGTTCAGAGGCATATAGGGCCCAGGTTCTGGTTGGCCTTTGGCCACTTTGTACCAGGTATACTGCTACAAAATAGCCAGAAAGCAGCTGAACAATGCCTAGGGAATGCCCCTAACAAAGGGCCTTCTTCCCAGGGGCAGGGCTGGATTGGCACCCAGCCCCATGGTACAGCCTGAGGAGGATGTTCCAGTGTGGACATGGGGCATATTGAAGGCTAAAGGGAGTGTGACTGAGACAGTCCTACACCCAGCCAGGGCCGCCCAGAGGATTCAGGGGGCCTGGGGCAAAGCAATTTTGGGGGCCCCTTCCAAAAAAAAATTACAATACTGTATTCTTGTGGGGGCCACTGCGGGGCTCGGGCAAATTGCCCCACATGCTCCCCGCCAGGGGCGACCCTGGGAAAAATAAACCTTCCACATCTCGGCACAAACCCAGTTTTGAGAAAACTTATTTACAAGGTATCGCTGGGTCTCAGCCTCAGCTTATGCTAAAAGGCACTAAAGTTCATTAAAAGGGTCAGAGAAATATTTTCCGTCAAAACTTTTTTTGGATCGAAAACTAGGGGTTTTTAAAAAGCGGAAAAAAATTGCAGACAATGTCTGCTTTCCTTCAAAATTTGTTGTGTTTTTTTTAATTGAAAAGCTGAAATTAGTCGGCCAAAACCTGAATATGGTTTGGGGTTTCAGAAGATGTGGCCAAATATTTGCTGCTTGCTGTGTTTGATTGTTTAAAAGAAACACTAAAAAAATTCTGCTTAAAAAAATCCAAAACTTTTGAACCACCTCAGCTTGTGACCAAATGCCTGAGCCCACCCAGTCAGAGATTTTTCAGGTTTCTGATTCTCTGCTGGCTTTCTTGACTCATATCTGTCTCCATAACTTTGGGTTCATTTAGGTTAGAACATAAGAACAGCCATACTGGGTCAAACCAAAGGTCCATCCAGCCCAGTATCCTGTCTACCGACAATGGCCAATGCCAAGTGCCCCAGAGGGAGTGAACCTAACAGGTAATGATCAAGTGATCTCTCCCCTGCCATCCATCTCCACCCTCCCAAACAACAGAGGCTAGGGACACCATTCGTTACCCATCCTGGCTAATAGCCATTAATGGACTTAACTTCCATGCATTTATCTGTTTCCTAGAGACTGACTCCATGGGGTCCCTCACAAACTGGTGACGGTTACTGTGGGTTTGTCTTTAGTATAGCTTATGTACATGCTCCACAAACTGAGCATTTGAGCTCGTTCCAGAATCTGGGATGAGCCTATGTTGTGAAAACTGACATGCTCAAAATAGCACATGCATGTGAATGAACACCGGGTGCTAAAATTAAATTAACCCAGGGCTTCTCAAACTGGGGGTCGGGACCCTGCAGGGAGTCACAAGGTTATTACTGGGGGTTGTGACCTGTCAGCCTCCACCTCAAACCCCACTTTGCCTCCAGCATTTATAATAGTGTTAAATATATAAAAAAAGTGTTTTCAATATATGGGGGAGGCGGTCACACTCAGAGGTTTGCTATGTGAAAGGGGTCACCAGAACAAAAAAGTTTGAGAACCACTGAATAACCCTCTGAAGCCTCAGGGAATGCAGGGGAGGGGGAGGGGGTGTCTCCCTTGGTAGGGTCAGGAAAGAGGTAGGTGGTGTAGGATATTGCTTCTTCTCATGTGATCCCTCCCCCAGTGGCTAATTTTAATGAAGCTACTCTCCCCTGACATGAATCTCCCTATGGCACTGAAATTGAATATAGACTATAATTTGGCATTTGAGAAGTAAAACGGATGGTAGCCCTAATGGAAAAGCTTACAGCTTGGCTCTTCTGCAAGCCTCAAACTGCTGGATGAGCTTTAGAGTAGGGAAGGCTGTGCCTCCCAAACAGCCTAGCCCTGCCCCCTATCTGACCCCCCTACTTCCTGCCCCCAACTGCCCACCCCCCTTAGAATCCCCGACCCATTCTGTTCCTGGCACCCCGCTCACCCGGAGCCTCAGTGCATCATATCCAGCAGTGTCCCTGAACAGCAGTGCAGTGTGGCTCCCACGGGCTCCCTGAGCTCCGCCCTGCTCAAAGCCACGTGGTAAGGGAGAGGGCTGGGCGCTCAGGAGTCCTGCCGGAGCCACAGGGCACTGCTATTCAGGGACGCTGCTGGATCTGCTGAGGCTCCGGGTGAGGGGCGGAGGCGGGGTCGGGCTGCGGCGGGAGCCTTGCCCGTTCTCTTGGGGGCCCCTGCGGAGCCCGGGGCCTGGGGCAAATTGCCCCACTTGCCCCCCCCTCTGGGCGGCCCTGCACCCAGCAACTCCCCAACTGCATCAGAATACAGAAGGTGCAAGTTACCCCCTTCCATCCTGCTCCAACTCTTATCCCTGCACCAAACTCTGTTACTGCAGCTTCTTTTGATGCCACATTATGTTATAGAATGGATCTAGAATCCTTCACCAACATAGCTTACACACCAAGTTCCTGGTGAGCATGCAGAAGTATCCCTTGTATGAGGGCGCATAACTGGAAAAGAGAGCCATAACTGGGAAAGGAAAAAGAGAATGAGACAGACATTCAACAGGACAGGATGTAACAAAAGTGTTTTCTTTTTCTATATTTAAAATTGGGTCACATTTTATATAAAAATAGGCTGAGCAAAAATGGTAATTAATGCAGATACCATTGATAACCTTTTATGCTTAATAGGAGGAGATGGTTGGAAAACTAAAATGAAGATCTGAGTTTCCAAAAAAGCTTCTGAAATGTCTCAACAGAGTGACCTTTTCCACCATATAACTAACAGGAATAGAATCATTTCCTGCACAGTTCAACCCAAGGTATAATCTTTTCTTGAAAACAATTTATTAACTTCAAAAAGTGATTTCTGCAGTGAGCCATACAGTAAACAAGTTAACAATAACAAGAAAGTGTCAGTGGGCTATAGCTAAAAGGGGGAGAGTTAGGAAAACTGGCTTTATTGTCTGGGTCTATTTGATTTTCGTTTTTTGTTTCTTGCCTTAAAGACGTCTCGCTTCTTCCTATTTTCCATGTTTATAGGAACATAAGGGTGCAGTGGGCACAAAAGCACTTGTTCCACCATTTTATAGATATTGATGTGATTCTTATTTGCATGTATATTTACCATTTGTCAGCTGTCTTTGAAAGTGTGATTTATAAACAGCTATAGAAAGCCTTACATTTGACAGCAAAGAACATTTTGGTCCGTTTTATTGCCTGTAGAATGTCAGGAAAGTTTTAAATTAATAGCAACCAACTGAAAGAGAAACAGAAATGAAAGAAACATTTATTCACTTAGAAGGAGTCCTATTTCACTTCACCTTTCCACAGTTTTTTTCTGATTTTGGCATGTAAAATATTTTTAAAAATATTTTTAAATACCGGGAATTTTCCTGTCCTTTTAGACTTGGATTTGTAAGAATGCATAAACTGTGGAACAGAGCAAATGGATGGAGATGAATTTTTAAAACAACCCCTTTTTCTGCATAAATCACTTGCTGCCGCTGGAGAGCACAAAACATTGAAAGCTTTTTGTGGAGAATTTACGAAGTAAAGTGGTACAAATGAAAAGATAAATGCTGAGATGCTTATTGTGAAAGGGATTTTCCCGCTAAGAGCTGTGTGCAGAAGGGAGTCTCTTGTGCCTGTGTCTTCACTGCTTTGTCCTCCTCCTCCTTCTGGAGTCAAGAAAAGCCAACAGGAGTAGGAGGTGGATGGCACCAATTTTGGTGGGGGTGGGTCCCAGGTGCTTCGTTCCTCCTACCTTCCCTCATTCCATAGACTCTCAGGCAAAGTTAATGTTGTCTGGGGATGTGTTACCATTTTAGAGCCCCCTCCCCCACACCTCTTTCATGGGAATCCTCCTCCAAAGGGAGTCAGAATTCACAGCTGAGGAGTCTGTGGTTATTGGCTCCATTGGAGCTGTGCTACCAAGGAGTAGCAGAGTGCTGGCAGCCAGGACAACTTCAATGGCATGACCCCTGATGGATCTTCTGGGAACATCAGATTTTTTGGGCTGGTGTTATGGTCCATTTTGTATGGGCAAGCAGGCCTCTTTATAGTCATGTCTCCTCTTACCCCGAGCCTCTTTCCACGGGGATGATCAGCCCTCAGTTTTCGGTCAGTACTGACTCAAACAGAGAATATCTTATCTTATCCCAATAGTTCATTCTTTGTGGTGAGCTGGAAATTTCCTTTGCCTCTTCATTTACATTGATCCTATCTTTCTGCTATAAGTGAAACATTACAGTGTAGAGCCAGATTGAGCATAGCAACTGTGCAGTCATGTAGAAAGGGGAGGGAGTGTAGGGGAGGAAGGACAAAAGCAGAGCCTTCCCTCTCCATGCACCTTCCACTACTCTCACACACCAGTTGGTTACAATTCCAGTCCCTAGACACTCTTAGGTGAAAAAACTTACTTATTAACAGTTCCTGGGCCTCTCAAAGTGGACAAGAAGGAGGGAAATTGAAGCTGCACACCCTTAAAGGGGGATAGAGTGAACTTGCTCCTCCTATAGCCTGGAAGGAAGAATGTGTGACTGAACCTTAATGGTACTGTGACGGAGTGCTAGCTGTAGCACCCTGGTCACTTAGATAATTGTGTAATAGAGACGATTACAGGCTTAACTGGAGGCAATTAACCTGTTATGGTGGAAACCGTTGACCCATGGGGTAATGATTAGGCTAATGAGGTAATTAGCTCAATAAGGGAAGCTATATAATTGGTATGACTAGGAAATAAAGAGGAAGCTCAGAGAATGAGCTGAGTGGAAGGCTCCTCCTGCCACATGCCTGTACTATGTTCTGCAATGCTGGGAATCTAAAGATTAAAGATATACATGGGGGAAAAGAATTGGACTGTGTATATTGAGAATAAGAGATCACAGAAATGGGTCAGGCAGTACAGCTGAGGGTAGCAGTATAGCCATGTAGCTGAGAGCGTGCTTTGTGACATGAAGGGGCTTGTCTGGAACCTTAACCCTTCTGGTTGAGAGAACGAGCCTCCAGGGGTAACCTGCACAAAGGAAGGCGATTTGGACGCGATGGGTGAGATACTGTGCTAATCCAATGACAAAGAGATGCAGAAAACCCAGCAATCGGAGAGACATGCACTTCTGGGTTAGCAGGCAGAACAGCAGTGAGCATTACAGGAGTTTGTTAAGGAGCAGTCCCAGGTACAGCAGCAGCTTCTGCAGAGGGTGGTGAGTGCCCATGAGGAAACTTTGTATCAGGTGGCTGGCCTGGGACCAAGGAAGATGCCTCCAGAGGGTGACCTTGATACCTTTTTGGTAATGTTTAAACAGATGACTGAGTGCTGGATGGGACAAAGGCATGTGGGTGCTGTAACTAGCCCCTTACTGGTGAGGCCCAAGTGGCTTCTGTGGGTCTAAGTGAGGACCAAGCCAAGAATTATGACACACTGAAGGCTGCTATTCTAGGCAGGATAGGCCTGTTAGCAGAGAAATACTTCCACAAATATATGGCACCCAGATGGAACAGAGAGGTATACGTGTGCATTTGCACAAAAAATATTGGACTGGGGCAAGTCACTGGTTGAGGGCAGAAAGACAGGACGTGGTGGCCATAATGCACAGTTATTCTGGAACAGTTCACACACCATCTCCCCAAGGTTGCAAAAGTCTGGGTCCAAAGACATCAGCCAGAGTTGCTAGAGGCCAATGTAAAGTTAGTAAAGGAGTATGTGAAGGCAGACTTTCCAGGGAAAGAGCTGCCCCCTACAGTAAGGGAGGGTGGGAAGGAAGTTTGAAGAGCTACAGTCATCAAAGCCTGGGAAGGAGATGCCAGAGGCAAACAAGAGTGCCCCTAGGACACTGCTGGTGGTGTGTTATCAGTACAGGGGCAAAGGACATATAAATACAGACTGCCCATCCATGTGAATATTGAGTAGGAGACACACAAACAGGCCAGTGGCATACCGGATAGCTGAGGGAGTGCCTTATGACAGTTACAATAAAGCCCTGTTACAGTCAGGCCTCAGTAAATTAAGTATGTCCAGCTCCCGCCCCTGTGCCAGAACAAAGTGCTCCCATTTGGCCAATTAAGAGGGCAGGGCAGCACCTGGGGTTATAAAGGACCAGGGAGAATCTGAGGGGAGAGACCTTGTGAATTGGACCTGCCTTAGTGGGAGTCTGGGGCAGGTGAGCTACCAGGGATCTGTGGAAGGTCCTGGAAAGAAGCAGAAGGTGTTTCCTGGGTGAAGGCTGAAGCTAAGGAGAGCAGCAGGAAAGGTTTGTGGTCTCTTTTTATTGAGCCAGGGCCAAAGGGCTGAAGACATGAGGAGCAGCAGAGGGATTTGCCTGCTGGCTCTAAGTTGGAGCAAAGGGCCAGAGAGAGTTGAAGGCAGGAGAGTAGTGGAGGAGTTTACCTGCTGATATCTCCAGAGTCAGACAGCTGAATCCAGAGGAACAATGAGAGGGCCGGGGGGAGTGAAGGATGCTCCAGCAGAGAGGCTGTGGGAGTTCCCACTGGGAGGAGTGGGGCTGCACTCCAGTTGGAAGGGTTGGGGTGGCTATCCTGGTACAAGTACAGGAGACAACTGAGAGTCTGGAGCTGTGCTGGTGAGAGCTGCGGGGTGGTGAGAAACAGTGGAGTTGTATGTTGCACTTACTACTTGAACTATGCTGGGGGAGTTCAAGACTATAGTAGTGGTTTCTGTGCACTGGAATTTTGTAATAAATTAATCACACAAAGGCTATTTGTCCTCCAAATGACTCTGTGGCCTATCTTTGGGGAGTCTGCATGAGGGGAAACTGAGGCACGTGTGCCTGTTATGCTGTGGCCTGCTGCAGGATGGAACACCAGGTGGTGCTGTCCTATGATAGGCCTTTAGTTTATACGCTGTGAGGCCAAACCTTCTAAAAGCCTGTTCCTCTCCCACTTCCTAAGGTAAATGCTTAGTTCCTTAAATGCCTTATTTAGAAACTGTTCAAAAATACAGAATCTTAGAGAAGCATAAACAGCTTCTTCATGCCCTTGAGAATTTTACCTTGCTCTTCAGATGCCCAACAGCTACACATTGTTCTTACTGAACCTTATTATGCAACACTGTCTGCTGTTAATTGTTAATCGAAAGGTCCACCTCTAACGTGGAATAATCCAAAGAAGACCCCATAATTACCATGGTCTTTGGAAGTCAATACAGTTATTAAGTGAACCCTTTTTTGGGTTCAGTGTTTCCTTTTGAAATTGTTTTTATCTGCTTGGTTTTAAGTGGAGTGAGTTGAGATTTACAGAGCTGACCAAAGGATTTAGCTTCACCACAGGGCCGGCTCCAGGGTTTTTGCCGCCCCAAGTGGTGAAAAAAAAACAACCAAAAACTGCGATCATGATTGTCAGCAGCTCCTCCATGCCGCTTTCTTCTTCGGCGGCAATTCGGCAGCAGGTCCTTCCCTCTGAGAGGGACCGAGGGACCCGCCGCCAAATTGCCGCCGAAGAGTCTGATGTGCCACCCCTTCCCCTTGGCCGCCCCAAGCACCTGCTTGCTCAGCTGGTGCCTGGAGCCAGCCCTGCTCCACCACTCCTGTGGAAGATGTGTAGCTAAATCCCATAGTCAAAAAATCTCAGCCTGGGATTGAAGACCTGATTTTTATTATTTTTTAGGGCCAAGAGAGTTTTTTAAAAGTCGTCTTCATTTCTTCATGAGTCAAAGACACAATGGCACCTACCATTCTGTTCTATGACACCCTAAAAACTGCAATGGATGCACAGTACCTGTAGGTTTCACTTGCTAGTGGGTTCTGCCCAAATGTGATGCATGGGGGGTACATGTAGTGTCATTCCCCTGTGCCCTCCCTCCCCCGATTTGCTGCTTGGCTTGTACGGAGCATGCACACATGGACAGAGCTTGCTCAGTAACACTGGTGAAGCCTGCTGCCCTCACTCTGTCCCTCTGCCACTATTCTCAGGCATGGTTCATCTCTACTTCTGCCCTATTGGGTACCCGTAGTGTATGTAGATTCTCAGCAGAAAAATTATGTTGAGGAATTCTGTCATGCGCTGCCTGAGTAACAGTGCAATTCATTCATTCAGATCCACATGATCTCAGTAAGGGGGGGGGGGGGAAACGCACTCAATCCCAAGGCATACATTCAAGAGGAAAGGACCATCGAAATTAAATGATTGTTTATTGCAGGGCTACTGTAATATACTGCACTGAATCTACTTTAATCTGGATTGTATAAGAGATTCCATGCATATTTTGAGATTCAAAGATTTTTGGCTGGGTTTCCGCTAACTTCCTCCACAGTTTAATGCAAAATAATCAACCCCAAAACTTATTAGTGAAATAACTGAAAATTTTCCATTGAAAACGTCCCATTTTGTGTTCCTTTCTTCTTTCCAAAGGTACCAGCAAACACAATGGAGACTATGACTGCAGCTAAGCCAATTGCTTGAGGCAGATTGTATTGTGTTTACACATTGCTAGTTTCTAATGTCTTATACAGGACATAGTGTGCCTCAAAACTACTCACTGTGCTGTTCTCATACCCGTTCTGCATATGCTAAAACTTCTGGTTCTAGTAATTAAACATCCACTTCCAACCCAGGTCATGTTACACTATATCATCCTTTTAACTTTATTGTGATTGATTTGTGTCAACGTTAACTATACTCGCAAGGAAGTCAATAAAAGATCAATAATTTTTTATTTCTTCTGGTTCTTTATTAGAAAGTATAGATCTGTTAAATAACACACATAAAGTGGTGTCACGGCTTCCCTCATCCTTTTCTACTATGGAACAGATGAAATCTTTCCTAAATTACATTAGGACAAAACAGATTTACATTTACAGAACTACTTAGTTTTATTTACAATTTGTTGTTGTTTTGTACTTGGCACTTTTGAACAAAAATTTAAATGTGTGGCTCTCTCTGGGCAAAACTCCCCTCTCTAATTTGCCCTGCGGATCTCCTATCCGCATTGCAGGTCTGGTGCCTCCATGCTCTTTCCATGTATTAAATGCCCATTGGCATTTGGTGAGATTTGCATGCACTGAATAATACAGATGTGGCTAAACACAAAGCCCTGGATCTGAATTTTGAAGAAGTTCAAATCTGGATTTGGATCTAAACTCTGCAACTGGCCTGTATTCTCTGAACTAGTGAGAGGGAATATGGCCTTGTGGTTTAAAACTGTAGACTGGGATTAAGAACATCTCATCTCAATTCCCAGCCCTGCCACTAACTTCCTGTTTAATTTTTGGGCAAGTCACTTAATCTGTCTGTGCCTTAGTTCCCTAACTGTAAAATGGGAATAATTATATGTCTATTTTACAACCTTCAGTCTTGTTTACATAATTTGTTAAACTCTTTGGAACAGGCACTGTTCTCTTTCTGCTTGTATTGTGCCCTGATCTTGGTTGTGGCCTGTAGGTGCTACTCTAATAGAAATAATAATAACCCAAACTAAAAACAGAGGGTCCAAACAGAAGTTGACAGCAGTTCTTAAGAACGCACAAATGGCTTAAAATTATACACTCAGATCTGCAACAGATCAGTGCCGACAGTCTGCTAATCCTACAGCTGTGGATCTCACATTGATGTCAACGTAAGATCTGTGTATCTAAGGAGAACAGAAATTTCATGCCGGTCTGAGTAAATTTTATCCCTGCAGTGTATGTGTAGTAAAATACTGATGCAAAATTCACTAGGAAATAGGTCGAAGTGTCAGACCAGTTATTATCAGTAACCTGTTTCTCATAAAAACACAGTGAAGAAAAAAAAAATCTTCTTTGTAAGATTTATAGCAACTTGACTCCAGGTGACAGGTGATTGAAAGCTTCCCTGCCATGCATATTACACTTTGGGTGCTGACCCCTCAGTATATATCTCCATTTAAGTCTTTCAGTAGTTTGCTAAATGGAAGCACAGTGGCCAGATGTTGTAAGTTTCTTTTTTTATGAAGATCTTTCATCAGGACATACAGCACAAAGTGCATTCAGAAGATTACTTGAGTGTCCTGTCCTTGAACATGAATCCAAGCCGTGAAAAGATCAAAACTCAAGTGCCTACCAAGAAAAGGACAGTACATTCATGTGCTACAGTATTATGTCTTGAGTAGATCTCTTTGAATAAACATAGATAAGGTGGCAGACATCTGAATTCTGACATATGAACTAAGCAGCTTCCTAAGGTAGCTTGAATCTGTTTGCCACTGGGTTTATGATCATGTTTGGGTAGGTTATAAATCCTTTTCAGGAATTATATAGACACCTTGCTTTATTTTTCCTAAGCTGTTTGTTTTTGCTATTACTTTACATACTATTCTGTGTGTCCAGAATACCAGTGGACTGTACATTTATCTTAGCAACTACCCCACTGTATTTTCTGTATTGCTATAGAACAGCAGTGTTTATATAAAATACATGCATTCAGATTAGAACAATGTTCTTCAAACAAATGTGGCAATCACACGCCAGTCCTGGGGTAGGCCATGTTTTCCTCAGAGTCACAGGCAGTCCTTTGCACATTTTTCTTTGGTGCACAAACATTTCCCGTTATGACTGGGACACAGAGCCTCCACCTCACCTCCAACAATCTCAAGCCTCTGCACCTATGTACTATCCTGTCCTCTCTGCCCATTGTGTTGCTGGCTACTGGGCCACCTTCTGTATTTCCACTCCTGACTCCATCATCCAGTTCCTAGTAGTCCATCTTCCTGGTTTCTGAAGAATCAGTAGCCCCAGCTTAGAGTAGACCTGGGATCTTCTGCTTCCTCACCATTGCGCATGATTTCTCCCTGTTGCCCACAGGGGAGTTGTTACAAAATCAAAGGCTCTGTTTGGCAAGTTCTCTGGAGTGCTGTGACTGACCTTCTGATTTTGCCCACGCTGAACTGCTAAAGTAGACTTAAACCAACACCCTGGATCCCAATATCCCCAAATCTGGATTTTGTTCCATGTCTGTGATGGCCTTGGAAAAAAATAAAACCTCAGGGACGAATCCCTCCCTGGCTCCAAATATTGACAACATTTGAATCCTGATCTAAACTCTGGATTCATCCCATGTCTAATCTTCCCCATCTCAGGGTGTCACAATAATGGATTCTACCTTTATAACTATTGTAACGTGATTTCAGGGCACACCTGAACTTAACTCAGGCTAAGCTAATTCTTAATTTAGGCATAGAAATGCAAGAACCAACTTTTAGAGTAAAAAAAATTACTACTTTAAAAGCTTTAATTTTTTTTTACTTCTATTATTGAAGCAAAACTATAAAGATACTATATAGATTAATTTCAAGATCTTTATAGCCAAGATTTTATCTCATATAATAAACTTCTAATAAAGGAATAATTTAAATTCAGTGGACCTCATCTTACAGTCCTTACTCTGAACCTCCCTGACAGCTGAGTAAGGACAGACGAATGAGCCCTTTAACTCTTTGTGGGACAAATCTAACATTGTGCAAGCATTTATCTTTATGGCCAGATCTGTTTTACAAGGAATATGTGACCCAAACAGTTGAGTGATTTTAAAAATGAAGATTCTTAAAATGGTTTTGGTGATGTTTTACCTTAAGTTTAATTTGATATAAAGTAACAGATAGTATTGATGATTAATGTTAAATCATTTATTCCTGTTATGTAACAAAATTACCTATTTGTTAATGTTTTACTGTACAGTAAGGATTGATGTTTCTCTAATAAGTTACAAATATTAAATTATGCAGGAATAAAAAAATCATTAATGCTATCTGGTACTCTAATCAGCAAAAAATATTTGCATTCTTCTAGACCATGCAAGTCCTAAGAGTCCATAGATGTTAACTCTGCAGCAGGCTAAGGTCCTCTTAAAAAAAACTAGTATTCCTTCCCAGTGTAGAAATCAACCACAGCTTAGCCACTAATGCTGCAAAGTGGGTAGGTCATCAAAATGACCTTCCTGCCTCCTGTGCTCCATAACACTCTGGCTTGGACTTGTTCCTAACCCACAGAGCGCATGGGAATTCTGATGACCATAACACTGGAGTAACCAGCGTGCAGAAATCCAAAAAGAAACTGATAGAGATCATGGTTATTACAATATAGGGACAGACAGTGCCCAGATGCTCCAGGGTACACAGGAGGAAATAGAGCCCGAGGACCTTTGCACTCTTGTGCAGCCTACGGGTACAATTGTAGTCCCTGCACTCCTCTTAAGGAAGACAAGAAATTAGTTAGATCATGGTCGTGCCCACCCATGCATCAGCTGAGTTGGCTGGATGAATAGCAGTAGTGGGGGATTAGAATATGCTTCAGCCATAGTGAGGAGTCAGCTTCCTGTTCTCTGGGGAGATGTAGAGTGAATTTTTGTCCCTTTGAGGCTAGAGAGCATGACCAAGCCCATAGTTATGGAGGACCATATCTGGGACAGTTCGGCGACAATTCTACTATCTCTAGCCTATGGCATATAACATTAAAAACTGATTATTATAGAGTTTCTTCACAAGTTTTTTATTCCATTGACTTGAATCCTGTATTCTTTATTTTTAAAGTCTTTTCTGTTTGAAGCATGAGCCTAATCTTGTTAAAAGGTTTCAGCCAAAACCGTTGGCCAGGATATTTGCTTGTTGGCCTCAGCGAGGACTACTAGTTATTCAACATTTAGAATCTATCATTTACTTACATAGTTCATCACAATTGCTAGCAGCAATACAGGGTTTTAAAAAATGTAAAAGTAATATGTTGCCCCAGGACCAGTGCAAGGAAGTTTCGCACCCTAGGCGAAACTTC
>NC_133771.1:195938892-196048162 GCF_003597395.2 Chelonoidis abingdonii
GCACCCCCCCCAGCTCACCTCCACTCCACATCCTCGCCTGAGGGGACTTTTAGGTGCCCCCAACCACTAGACGCCCTTGGCGACCGCCTAGCTTGCCTAAATGGTTGCACCGGCCCTGTGTTGCCCTAAGCAAGATTTTACTAATTTTAGTTTTTTGTCGTTGTTCAGTTGAATGAACCGGTTCAACTTCAATAGTTTGCTTTGTAGTGTGACTACCTAGGGAAAGTACCCCCAAAGCCCCCAGGAGTAGCTTTTGCTTTATTACTTTTTAAGAGCATCATTGATGGAAAGTTACCATACCATAAGTACTAGATACTAAGTGTTTTAAAATGTTCCACTAATAACAAGACCATGTTTTCATTCCATTGTTATTTGCTACTGTATCTAATTACCTGTTTTGGTTTTGGATTGGTATGGGATACAACAACAGTGTCTACTGCTTCCCTCTGTGGCCAAATGTCATTTTTTACCACTTTGGCCAAATGTCACTAACTATTTCACTTGTAAAGTTATTTTATTTCAGGGCTGTTTATTTTAATTTTTTAAGTTTAACTTTGAAGTAGGGAATTACTAGATGCGGGGGTGGGGGTGCGGGGGAGTGTTGCCTGGAAAAAATTGCTAAGGAAAATTCTACCACTCTCCACTAGGCATACTGCACTAAATTGCACATGGAGTGCTTTTTCTGTTTATTCCTTTTTCCCCCTCCAATCCCATAGTGAAACCCATATCTTACAATGTTCACCCTGACTTTATAAGAACACTGAGTTGTCATGCAAGAGTTTTACCTCACGCTAGGGAGATATTAGTTGATAACATTCAGCTTGCTCAGATTTATTGCTTTAGTATGTTTCATGCTAAAAATATTTTTTCTACCATCTGCTAAGATTAGCACTCTAGTGGTATAATAAATTTACTTACCCTGTTACTGTGATGTAGTTTGGAACTGACTTATCCTATTTTCAATTAGGCCGAATAAAGTATAAGATAAATTACGCACTTTGAATTTCTCTCTCATATGTACCATTGTTTATTACTTCAACAAGGGATGAGCACATCTGACTGTAATTCCAATTGTAAAACAGAAACAAAAGTTTCCATGGCAAAAATATGGTACCAACAGTTATAATTATCTAAGGGTTACTTGTGAACAGTCTTAATGTCTTAGCAATAAATGCAAAACTGTTTTTCATTTATACACTTGTTTATCCTAACACCCTAATGGAAAGAGGTAAAGTCAAAAAGCAAGCTCAGGAATTCAGCACTGCATAGAATATCATATCAGAGCTAAGGCTTCTGTTCGTAAAGAGACCCATCAGATTAAAAATCATGTTTTTTTTTTGTAACTACTAATACAGCAAGTTATTAAACCTAATAAAAGCTTATATGTTTGCTGCTTAGTGCTGGAAGTTTTGCTTTTTGTATTTTGATTAGCTTGGACAATGAAAATAGTGTAATTAGCTACAGCAATGAAACTAGTCTGTTTCACTGGACACATGCATAGAGAAATCTGCACCCTTTGTGTTAAATATTGAAAGAGAATGCCGAACCCAAACAACTTTCATTGTCTTTATAAAATTTCCTGAAAATATGACTACTATAAAAACATTAAGCCATTTTAAAAAAAAAAGTATACAAAAGAAATAAAAGGGCTTTAAGGTATAATACCTTCCCCAGAGTTCACCTGCCAATTTCATTTATAGGTTTACAATTACATATTCTTATTTTTTAAAAATATTTTTCTCTGAGCTAGGGCTGTGATGCTCGTGTTGATTATGATGATAATTAATACCTAGCTCGCTTCATCCATAGATCTTAAAGCACTTTGCAAAGGAGGTAAGTATTATTATAACCTACTTCCACAAGTGGCCAACTTGGCTTCAGTGTGACCATGCATGGTATAAGATATGCCTCAATGTAAGTAAGAGTATCAGAATCTGGTCCTTAGATTCTGATTTTTCCAGACAAACAGGGGAAACTGACTATAAGAGGAAATAGTGAATTGTGTTGGCAAATGCACAAAATAAACAAAATATGTATTTTTCTCTAATCGCTTCCAGTTTAAATAATTGCAGATGTTACTGGTAACAATAGTAGGTCAAAAAAAAAGTTCAGACATAAATCTGATTTATTTTATTTAAATTGATGGTATCCCCCCCTTAACACTATTGCAACATAAGGGCCATATCCTGCTTGCCTCATTCATGTAAATAGTCCTATTAACCTAACCTGAATTGCTCATCTAAATAAGGTGACCAAGATTTAACCCATAATTAAGCCATAACTGGAATTCTTCCTTCAATATTATTCTATCTTCAGTATAGTATAGCAGTGGTACTATCTCTTGGGTGTTTTTGTAGTGCATTTATTTATCAACTGAGTCATTTTGCTTCTTTAAATAAATGTATAGTTAGCCTTTCTTAAAAAAATATTTTGAGCTGTAATCTTTTCCTATTTAACCGATGAGTTCCTTGGCTGAGACACTTAGGGTATGATCATGCTCATCCTTATTCAGGAAGAACTCCCATTGGTGTCAATAAGAATTTTGCCCAAGTAAGGAATGCTTGTCTGCAGAGTTTCAGCCCTCGGTGGTATTTTAACAGCTGAGTTCTAAACCCCTGAAAACAGGGGTTTATAATGGAAGTGCTGACACAACCTTAACGAGAGGATTGTGAATGGCTACACTCTAATACTGTACATTGCCACTGTTACTGTGTTGCTGTTATCCATTTCTAGTGTCTGTTACAGAAATTGGTATTGTATCTAAAACAATTTCTGTTATTAACAGGTTAAGCTGCTGGGATGTTAAAATAAAGGCTGCCCAGCTTTAGTGCATTTTGTTGTAATCATCTCCCAGATGCCTTGTTGGAAATCAATTCAAGTTCAAAACTGGCTAGAATTGGGAGGTCAAGGCTTTTGCAGACTAAATATTTTATCTTCTGCTCATGTCTGGAGCTTTTAAAGATGTGTATTGGGGGCTCTTTTCTCGTATCCCATCTGGACAAAGATGATTGGCTTTGCCATTTTGCCCAGATTAGGACAAGGTTAAAATCAATTATAATCAATTATTAAGAGTCTTCTGTGGCTGCACAGCTTAAAAGGGGATTTTAAAAGTTGCTCAGTTCTGAAACATGAATATCTTAGTTGCTAGTGTAGATGTTGCTGTTCTAGAATGTCAAATATAAATGTTATCTGCATCAGTAATAAAATACACAAAATGCCTACATCTTATTTCCTTGATTCCTACGTCTTAGAAGAATAAGGAATAGCTTTAAAAAAGTGTTGGGGGAGACACAATCATTTTGGCACTGTGTTGTAAAATCTCATTATCATCTCCAAGCTAGCAGAAAGGAAGGAGATATTTATAATTTGGTGAATCCAGTTATTTTTCCAAAAATCTATTCAGGCTTAACCTCTTACCCCATATTTGAATGATAATTTTCCAGTATGTTTTGGGGATTCCATGCTTCATTCTTAAAAATGTGTACATTTCAGTGTTTGCCCATAGCTGTTAAAAATATTTAGGTTGCTTCCTCTGAACTGGAGATGGATGAGTCATTTTGCCTAAAATAATTCTTTCTGCTTCAGTAGCACTTTTCTTATTCAAATCTAATTAATCCTTGCAACCCTGAGTGACTCTGTCTCTTAGTCTCTCCCTTATCACCAGTCCATCTGAGCCTTTCAATGTGGTATTGTTAGCCCCATTTTACAGATAAGAAAATGGACATTGTCCGAATACCTGAAAGTTTGAGGTGCTGGCAGGCTCCTGCAAAGTCTGTAGGGGTTGATGGTGATTGGAGGAAGATTGGGCTGGTGATCAGAATACCAGCCTAGCACTCAGGAAACCTGGCTTCAATATGCTGCTCTGCTTAAGAATTGCTGTGACACCTCAGGTAAGTCACTTAGCCTCTTTGTACCTCAGTTCCCCATCTGTTAAAAGGA
This sequence comes from Chelonoidis abingdonii, assembly GCF_003597395.2. Lineage (NCBI taxonomy): Eukaryota > Metazoa > Chordata > Testudines > Testudinidae > Chelonoidis > Chelonoidis abingdonii. The sequence goes on from NC_133771.1 coordinate 195,942,832, forward strand.
GATAACAGCACTTCGCTACCTCACAGAGTGTTGAGTATAAATACGTTAAAGACATGAGGTGCTCAGATACTATGGTAATGGGGACCATATATGTACTTGCAGTTCTCAGAGTTGATCTTATCTGAATTGGCTAAGGCCACAGAAGGAAGAGCTGAGTTTAAAACTCAGGAGATCTTGCTTCCCATTCTGAGCTGATGCACATATCTCTGTAAATATCACTTGGAATTTTCAAACCTTGAACCAAACATTTTTTTTAGGTTCAAAATTTGTTTTCTCCATTACTTTTTTGCTGGGTCTCTGTATTTCCTGCCTCAAAACAGATGTTGGACCTTAAATAGACTTGCTGAAAAACCTCAAAAAAGGATGTTCTCCTAATATTTATGGCAGGAACTAGAAAGAACTAGAATTCTCAAAAGGTATCTCATTCTCATAAGATTTTCAGACTAGTTGCAGACACGGTGAAGCCTGATTGTCCTCTCTGATGTTGAAAACTGGCATAATTCAATTGACATCAGTGTACTGCAAGTGGAATCAAAATCAGGTGCAGAAGATTCATATTAGCTTCAACTTTCTGAAGTTAAATCAGTGGTTTAAATCAGCCAGTCACTGGCAAACATATCAAAACCCATAAATACCCTTGACACATTTTTAAGAAAGGGGGGGAGGGATTCAAAAGCCTGTCAGTTTCAACAATTTTTTTTAAATATTCCCAAGTTTGCAGACTGTTTTACTGAACCTAGAAATCAGAAAAAAATTCCCGGACAATGCTATAAATGCTAAATATAATGCTGTAAATGCTAAAGACTATGCAATAAGCATGGAATTAAAAAAAGGTTCATGGCCAAATGAGCATGAAACAAACTCAGTGAAATGGAGATCAAGGAACACAGAGTATGTGAGCACTGTCTACAACAAATTCATTTCTTTTTATGGGCCCAATTCATCTTATTGAAATCATTGCAAGTTTTTTTCCTGTGGACTTTCATTGGAGTTGGATTAGGCTATATGAGATTCAACTTCTGTCATAATAGAAAATAGCAGTGTGAAAGGTACAGTATTATTCAGATAACTGCTGGTGCAAAATAACATAAGAATGGCCATACTGAGTCAGAACAGTGGGTCAACTAGCCCAGTCTTCTGACAGTGGCCAGTGCCAGATGCTTCAGAGGGAGTAAACAGAACAGCACCACTATTGAGTGATCCATCCCCTGTCATCCATCTTCCATAGGTCAGATGTTTAGGGCATCCAGAGCATGCGGTTGTGGCCTGTGGTCTTGGCTAATAGCCATTGGTGGACCTATCCTCAGTGAACTACATCTAATTCTTTTTTGAATACTTTTTGCCTTCACAACATCCCCAGCAATGAATTTTACAGATTGAGTGAACATTGTATGAAGAAGTACTTCCTTATGTTTGTTTTAAACCTGCTGCCTATTAATTTCATTGGATGACCCTTGGTTCTTGTATTATGAGAAGGGGTAACTGACACTTCTGTATTCACCTTCTCCACACCGTTTATGATTTTATAAATTTCTATTATATCCCCCCTTAGTCACGTCTTTAAAAACACTGAGATTGTTCAGTTTAGACAATCTTGTATGGAAGCTGTTCTATACACCTAATTGTTTTTGTTTCCCTTCTCTGTATTTTTTCCAGTTCTAGTATCTTTTTTCCAAAATAGGTGACCAGAACTGCACACAGTAGTCAAGATGTGGGCATGTGGATTTCTATAGTGGTATTATGATATTTTTCTGTCTTATTATCTATCCCTTTCCTAATGTTTCTAAACTAGCCTTTTTGTTTGCTGCACATTGAGCAGATGTCTTCAGAGAACTATCCTTGATGATTCCAAGATCCTTCTTGAGTGGTAACAGCTAACTTAGACTCCATTTTGTATCTGTTGTTGGGATTATTTTTTCCAATGTGCATTACTTTGTATGTATCAACATTGAATTTCATCTGCCATTTTGTTACCCAGTGTTACAGTTTTGTGAGGTACCTTTGTAACTCTTAGCTATCAACTTTAGAGTTAACTATTTTGAGTAATTGTTGTCATATTGTTATTCACTTCCAAACCTTTATTTTCAAGATGAGTTCACTACCAAAACAGGCTGGATATTTTTGGGAGTACTACAGGCAGCCATATTGATTAGGTATTTCAATATCTATCTCCAGAAAATAAGTGTTTGTAATTGAAGTGTAAGTGGGATAGGTTAACATCCATTAAAGAGCCTTACCTTGCAACAGTGGAATATTTGCATAATGTCAGATTTTGTTGCATCTGGAAACTTGGCCTGCTATTCATTATGGATTACCGAAATGAGGACAAAGTCAGGTGAGTTATCTTGGCTACATATGAAAGAAATGTTAACAACTAAGCTTAACTAAAGGCAGAATTTAGGTGCTTTTAACTCTAATGGAATGGTGATCCTAAACATTTGGTTCATATATATATACAGTGTGTGTGTGTGTGTGTGTGTGTGTGTGTGTGTGTGAGATAATATATTGTGATAGACCCAGGCCAGTTGGGAACAGCAGAGTAGTCCTGTTGGTATCCAGGGAGTGGGCGGGCTTTGCTAAAGGACCTTCCCCCAGCCTAAGGGGAGGATCCACAGGTCCGTGATATCATATAATTCCGGGGGACAACTAATGAAACAACAGGAACAGGAGTGAGGTCACAGGGCTAAACAAAGGGAACCTGCAGGGCCGTCCTTAGGCATAGGCAACATACGCAGCTGCGTAGGGCACCTGAAAATTTGGGGCACCACTGGGTCTTAGTGTCAACCTACTTGTTTTCCTTTCCCTGTTCTGACCCTTCCTGCAGGCTCCCACAGATGGCTGCTCTAGCCTGGTGAGTCTTCCTTGGGAGGGAATCTAGTAGTTAAAAGTGAAAAAACCTCCAGCCTGCCAGACCTATTAGCACAACATTGAAACTGTTAAAGAGACATTCAAGGGGTAATAAAGCCATTTAACAGGCATTTGCCAACCCCAAGGTATATACTGACAGGTTTCAGAGTGGTAGTCCTGTTAGTCTGTATCAGCAAAAACAAGGACGAGTCCTTGTGGCACCTCAGAGACTAACAAATTATTTGGGCATAAGCTTTTGTGGGCTAGAACCCATTTCATCAGCTGTCCACGAAAGCTTATGCCCAAATAAATTTTTATACTGTCAGTTTCTGACTTTACTGACAAAAACAGTTGTGCATTAATGTAATATTTACACAGAACATGTCAGTCTACAGGACCTTAGTTTAAAATTTGCTTTAAAAATATTTCATTAGTGAGCTGGTGAAGATTATAAAATCACATTTCTAAAAAATGCTTGCATAGAGTTTTAGATGCACAATCATCTTTAGCCTTAAATGCGTGGATCTTCAGACATACAGTTTTTTAAATAAATCCTTCAAAAGACCTCCCTTATCTAAAATACACATTTTAATTACTATAGTTAAAAAAAAAGTGCTTCCAAGTCTTCCTGTCCTTTCTGTCCATCCCTTCACCACCTCTCCCCCCACTCCCCACTGAAGAGAGCCCTTAAAGGGACAACAGTCCTTCCCTTCCAGATAGCTGGACAAAGAGTTTCCCTTTCTTTACTTCTGACTATCCGATGAACTAGTTTTAAAAGAACCCTTCAGCAAAATCAGTACCTTAGTAAGACATAAAATCCTTGTTATACCTAAAATCTTTGGAAACATATTTTTTTAAAGTTGGTGAAATTTCATAACCATGTCTCTTGTTACAGAGATCACACAAAGTAAATTACTGTTCCCTTTTTCTAAAAGCAATGAACATTGTTATGAACACACTAAACCTCTCTGATTAATTTAAAATAATGTCTTTGTTTCAGTGAGTTAAATATGTAGTAATCTGGAATGCTGGCTTAAGGTTTGAGTACATTTAAAATATAAATTCAGCTTAGAAATACTGATTAAGAAAATGTAAAACAGAGAAGAGCTGCATCATGTATTCCATTATATGTAATGTTGTATTCAGCAGGACAGCTGACTCACCCTTACTACGAAGTTTTTGCAAATAAATCTCTGACAAACTTCAGGGCATATCAAAAAACCTGTGACTGACATTTTTTATTCCCAAATTTTAGTGCTTTTAATTAGGTACTTTCTTCATGTCCATTCTGCATGAGGGAGAGGGTATGGGAGTCTCTGCGGGGAACTGTGACTCTCCGCCACCATGAGGCAGGCCGGGCATCTCATTATCCTTTGCTGTCTCGTCCCTCCTCCCCCTTCCCCACCAGGCTGTGAGCTTGGGCTGCCATCCGGCATAGGGGCACCAGTTTAATAATACTGCGTAGGGCACCATAAATCCTAAGGACGGCCCTGGGAACCTGACAGGGACACCAAGCAGATAACCCCAGACAGCGCCCACTTCTCCTCAAAGGCGTCAAGGAAGACAGTGGACACTGCCCAGAGGAACTCTGCCCGGATGCGTGAACAGATGGAGGAGCAGAAATAGGCCGCACAGTCGCAGGAAATCACATCAGCCAATCTCCTCTCCCTGATTTTTTAGATGGCCATTTTGGCCAGAGCTAGGAGGAGGTTGACAAGGAGGTCCTGTGACTTTGTGGGGCCATGGATGGGGAGTGCATAGATGAACAAGTGAGGGGAAAAGTGGAACCAAAAATATAATAATATATTTAAGAGGAGCCGGAATAGGGGCTGCAACCTGGCACACTCTAGGTAAATGTGTGCCATGGTATCCCTCATGCCGTAGAAGGGGCAGGTGTCCAGGAAAGGGCTAAACCATGCCAAGTACATGCCCGTGCTCAAGGCCCGTTGAAGGAGCCACCCGCTGATATCCCCAGTGGGCCCTGGAACCAGGGTGGAGTATAGGATGGCCCACTGCGCCTCCTCACCCTCGAGAGGTGGCAGGAGGTCCTGCCACTTTGTGTCGGCGCGGGACTCGAGGGTGAGGAAGTGAAGGGTGTGGAGCACGAGCGTGTACAGATGTTTCCTTGGCGCGGTCTGGAACTGAACTGGCTGCAAATCATGCAGCCGGCTCACGGTGAAAGGATGGGAGGGCCTGTTGGGTCCACAGGGCAGGGGCCTGATGATAAGATCTGGAGGGCCTGGGGTGGAGGGTGGGCAGGGCATGCCCTGTTGCAAGATCCAGTTGAGGTAGGCCCAAGCAGTGGGTGGCAAAGCGGCCTTCACCTCCTGAAGTACGCGCTGGGAAGTACAAGCTCTGGAGAGCCCCATGCGCTGAGTGAGCGTCAGGGGATCCATCCAGTCTTCCCGGTCATAGTCCAGGAGGTCTCCGATTCTGGTGACTCCTGCTAGGACCAACCTCTGGTGCACAGTGGGGGACTCCACCACTTGCGCATGGAGCTGGGAGTTGTGTGGCAGGGGCTGCGCGAGGAGATCAGCCCCCACAGCGGCTGCTATGGACCTGGTTGTTGAAAACAGCTTCCAGGTCTGGAGGAGGTCTTGGTAGAAGACCGGCAGCCCACAGAGGTCTTGAAGAAGACCTCTCAGATGGAGATAAAGGAGCTGCCGGTCATATTGGAGCCCTCGGAAGTGGCGCAGGAAGGTGTGCACCAGTACTTTCCACGCCGGACTACCTGCACCATCCAGGAGCCTCTGCAGGGTCTGGAGGCAGAAGACACAGACCTGAGTGTGTAAGCACTTCAGGCCCTGCCCTCCTTCCTCCAGGGGCAGGTGGAAGACCCCTGCAGAGACACAGTGTACTCCTGGCCAAAAAAAACTCCAGAACCGACTTCCGGAGGTTGGCCAGGAAATCTGGGGCCGGGACCAGGGTGTTGAGCCAGTACCAGAGCATGGACACGACTAGTTGATTGAGCACTAATGCCCTCTCTCGGAGGGAGAGGCACCAGAGTAGTCCTGTCCATTGCCAGAGCTGCTCCATCACCCTGCCTTCTAAGCCATGCCAGTTCTCTGGCGGAGACGGATGCATAGCAGAAAGGTAAACGCCAAGATAGAGCAGTGGAAGCGTGGGTGGGAGGGAGCTCACCTGCCAGTCGTCTCTGACCACCAGGCCAGAGCTCTTGACCCCAGTTGACTCAGGCGCAGGAGGCTGCCGAGTAAATGGCCTGGCAAGCCTCCACCCGTGCCAAGTCGCCCGGGTCCTGGACCACGAGGAGCACATCATCGGCGTACGTTGACAGGACCAGCCGCAGCTCTGGCTCTCAGAGCACCAACCCCATCAGCCTCCAGCAGAGGAGACAGAGGAAGGGCTCAATTGCCAGAGCGTAGAGCTGACCCGAGAGGGGGTACCCCTGCTGCACTCCTTGCCCGAAGCTGACTGGCTTGGTCAGGGTCCAGATGAGCCTGACCAGACACTCTGCAGAAGCGTACAGCACCTGGAGAAAACCCACAAATTAGGGTCTGAAGTCAAATGGTTGCAGAGTGCTCAGGGGAAACCCATGGTCCACCCTAACGAACGCCTTCTTCTGATCCAGGGACAGGAGGGTGAATGTCAGACCATCCCTACACCCAAGCTACAAGAGGTCCTGGACCAGATACAGGTTATCAGAGATGGTGTGGCCCGGGACTTTGTAGATCTGGTCTGGGTGGACCACGTCCACCAGCACAGACCCTAGCTGCAGCAAGATGGCCTTCACTACGACTTTGTAGTCCATGCTGAGGAGCAAGAAGGGATGCCAATTCCGTAGGTCGCAGAGGTCCCCCTTCTTTGGCAATAAGGCGAAGACGGCTCACCTGAACGAAAGAGGGAGGACCCCACTCTGCAAGGACGTGGCCCAGACGGTGACTAGGTCTGGGTCGAGGATGTCCCAGAACATGCGGTAGAACTCCACGGTCAGCCTGTCCATGCCCAGAGATTTATTCTGAGAACTCTGCCAGAGTGAGAGGTAGCTCTAGCCAGTCACAGTCACCCGCACTCACCATTGGGAGTCTGTCCCAGAGCACTCTGTAAGCATCACGATCGGTCGGATCTGGGGAGAAAAGATTTGCATAGAAGGCCCTGAACCTCCTGCACATCTCCGTTGGATGCATGAGGGGGGTGCTGTCCTCCGCCAGGAGGTAGGTGACATGCTTCTTGGACCCCCTCTTTTTCTCCAGGGTGTAGAAGAAGCGGGAGCCACAATCCATCACCCGAAGGAGGCGGATGTGGGATCGAACAAAGGCACACTGGGCCTGATGGTTTTCGAGGGCCCGGAGCTTCTCCTACTTCTCCCAGCATGCTCCGCAAAGGGATGGATCCTCGGAGCTGGCAGCCAGACACCTCTTCAGCTCTAAGACCTCCCGTTCCAACTGCTCTATCACTGCATCCCTCCGTAGGCTGGCGCCCCGGGTGTAGTCACAGAGAAGAGCTGGGTGCTCAGGGACTCCGATAGGCCTCCACCCGGACGAAGGTGAATGTCGAGTTGTCGTCCAGGTGGTGGTCGTGCCAGACGTCCACCAGGGAGTGATGTTCAACAATCTCCTGGAGGACATCCACAGCAGCCGGGCACCTCTCGGTCCCGCTCCCCGAAGGTGGTGTTAAAGTCCACACCCAGGACCAGGCACTCGCGAGGATCCAAAGAACCAAGGAAGGCGGACGCTTGCTGATAGAAATGCAACCGTTCCGGGCCCAATGTCAGGCGGCCTGGCACAGCCTCAGCAACCCCCAGTACCTAGAGCCGTAGGTCAGGGGAGAATAGGGTAGCCACTCCAGCCATATGAACTGTGAGATGGCTAAAGTAGACCCTGTCCCCCCATTCCAGCTGTCAGCTAGCTTCGGCGGCCGGATCCGTATGGGTCTCCTGCAGGAAAGCCACAGAGTACCCCCCTCGTAAAGGAAGGAGAGCACCTGGCTCCTGCGGATACCCATCCTACAGCCCCAGGTGTTCTATGTTGCAAAGATGGAAGGTGCATGAGAAGGGCTGGAGGGAATCCTCGACAACAGAGTCACCCATGGCTTCTGTTGGGCCACGCAGCAAACCGTGACCTACCCCGTAAGTGAGTAAGGAGTCATGGAAGAGGTGGACCCACTGGTAGGCTGTGGCACCCTGCTTCCTGGTCCTTTTACCCTCCCCTATGAGGGCCCTCGCGGCCCGGAGGATTTGATGAAAATCCCCCTATCGCTGGAGTGCAAGCTGCACCTTGTTGCGGGAGCCACGGATGTCTTCAAGGAACTCCCACAGCTCTTCTCACAGCATATGGAGGGCTGGGGTCACTGGCCTCCGGCTATCCTCCGGAGGGGCCTCTGACACAGCCCTGTGGCCCACCGAGATGGGTGGGGAAGGGGCAGACCCCCAACGTGGTGCCCGATGGGCTGGCGCCACGAGGTCCACCTCAAACCCTGGCTCAATAGGGGGTGGCGGAGGGAAGATAGCAGCCCCTGGTGGGTCGGGACAGGGAAATACAAAAGCTACCCTCTGGGGATCATCCTCTGGGATGTGGAAGGAGTCAGCCTCGAGGCAGCAATGGCATCATGGGAGGTGGAGGAGATAAGGACAGGGTTAGCATCAGGGGCAGGACAGGGATCAAGAGCAGTGTCGGGGAGGGGGACAGAGGCAGGATCTGGAACCCCAGGAGCTGGGCTGCTGGAAGGTGATCCCTCTTGGTTCAGCTCAGGGATCTGTGGGGTGGGAAGGGGATCCTCAGGCTCAGATTCTATGGGCGGTGTGGCAGCCACAGCATCGGGAGATGGACAATCTTCAGTGGGGTCCCCACCCGGGAAGAAGGTTGGTTGCCCCACACATAAGAGGTGTATTCCATGGGAATCGGGTCCTGGCTGCTTAGCACTGGCTGTTACCTCAGTAGGCTCAGCAGCTGTCAGCGGGGTGCCACCTGTGGCCAAGCAGATGGAAGAGCCCTGGGGACCCTCGGAGGTGGGAGCAGAAGCAGCAGTTAGGGGGACGGAGCACGGGGAAAGGGGAGCCGGAGTGCGGTCACCTATATTGAGGCCCACTGGCAGAGGGTCATCCTCCCCTTAGGTGACCGGGGTCAGACCCATGGCCTCAATTTCCTCATAAATAGAAGAGAGATCACCTTCCACCACCCCAGGGTTCACCCTGCCAGGACCCAAAGTGATGCTTGCTTCGGGGCTCGCTGGGTCCTCCATTGTGAAGGGGGCAGGAGGGGCTCCATCGGGGGCCTCTGATGGGAGATACACCGAGGAGGGATGGTGCTACCCTCCGACGCTGCCACACCTTCCCCAGCCAGCCCCATTAAATGGGAGGTACTAGAGGGAAAAGAAGAAGTCTTGGCATCGGTGCCCCCCTTCCTGCTCTTCTGGGGGGCCTCTGAATCCGAAGTATGTAAGGAAGCTTGAGCCTTCTGCTTGCCCCGCTTCCCCTGTACTAAGGTCCAGCCCTCCTTGGCATCATCTGGGGGCTGGCTAACAGGGGTCGGGTCGGGGGGCAAGGGTGATGGCTCAGGGACTCGGGGAGACAATGGAGGGGCAGCATGAGGAAGGGAGGATTCCCCCTGGGGCAGGCCCTCTCCCATGTCCGGCGGTATCCCCGCTGCACCCTCCTCCACAGGCCCCGCCAGATCACAGACAGCGGAGGTGGGGCTCTCCCACTCATCTGGGCATGCTGGGGGTGGTACCCCTTGGATCCAAGTAGGAGCAGTGGTGGACTGAGAAGGAGGAGGGGCAGCTCTGTGAGCTGGGCAGCCAGAGGCACCAGTGATGACGGGGCTGGCGCCCTGCCAGGGCTCGGGGGTCCCAGACGCTCCTCTGTACAAGGCCAAGGGGCAGTCCCTCTGGACATGTCCCATCGCCTGGCAGAGGTCGCATCAGGCCTCCCCCATGGAATAATGCACCTGGTAGTGGGCTCCTTGGTAGCTGAAGCTGCACTTGCCTGCGGAACAAGAGGACGTGATGGAGGGCAGGGTCTTTGCAGCCCAGCAGGAGAAGACTGATAACAGAGATTGGTTGCCCCAGGGTAGAAAGGGTGGGCAGCAGGTGGCATTGGGCAGAAAGGGAGGGACGGAAGTCAGTACCAACGGACACCTAGGTCTGCTAATGGCTCCAGGGGGACAAACACGCCCCCTACCGCCAGGCCCTTCTCCACCACCTCCTGAGTGGCAGCCTCTGAAGTTAGGAAGAAGACAACCTTTCTGTACATTTTGGAGGCCGCCACAATGGCCATGGGCCCCACTACCCTCGCCAACGCCCGCACGTAGGTCTCCACGTGGGCTGAGGTGGGCACAAGGAGGCAACAGATAACATGCTTACTGGTCAAGGAGGGGCACCAGCAGAGCTGGTGGAAGGAGCAATGGGAAGGGACGCCGTGGCCGGTGGCGGGGCCATGGCAGCAGGGGCAGCCTTTGCCATGGAGGGCCCAATCTTTTTAATGGGGCCCTTACCCTTTTTCTTTCCCTGACCTTTCCTGCCGGCTGGGGGGACTCCACCAGAATTGATAGGGGCAAGGGCTGTGGCAGCATTGAAGGTCTCCCCAGTACTCGCCGCTGCCAGTGCCCCAGTGGGGGTGGTGGCAAGCAGTTTGGTAGTGGTGGTTGAGGTGGAGGCTAGGGAAGTGGACGTGGGGGCAGGTGGAGGAGGGGTGACGGGGTACGTTTGAGGAGTCTCTCCCACTGTGTTCCCTGCCATAATGAGGGCGGGGAGGGAGACAAACAGTGAAAAGGGGGTAGAGAAGGGAAGCAACCACTCCTCCCTGCAAGGCGGCAGGCAGGGGAGGAGGGCATCAGAAGGGGAGGTCTAAATGGGCGGGGGGGGCTATCGAGGACATGGGGGGGGTCAGTTACTGTTTCGTGGGGAAATCCGACTCCTCTAGCTACACTAGAGGATCAGGGGATACAACAACAGTGGGCGGGGGTGCAGTGAATAGAGGCAAACTCAAACAGGGGAGGGATACAAGTGCACGGGAGGGGGCGTGGGCGCACAAGGGGAGGGGCTGATCAGGGCTGTGGGACTGTGGGGGTAGGGAAAACAGCTGGGCTGGCAGGGGAAACAAGGGGCTAACTTCAGGGCTGGGGTGGGACAATCAAAGTGGCAGAGGGTAACGGGAAGGGCAGACAAACTAACTGAAGCTGGGGACGGACAAAAGCTGCAGGGGCAAAAGGGGGTAGGCAGTAAGGAGTAAAGTTGGGGGGCCAGTTGCAAAGGGGAAGGGGGTCAGTCCAAGGGTGAGGGATGTGCCCAAGAGCGCTTGCACAAAAGAGTCCATGGGCAGCTGGCTGCTGCTGCAGTCCCAAATGATGGAAACAGGTGAGCAGCTCAGTCCCAGAGGCAGAACGTCAAGGCAGATGGTAAACAGCCAGCAGGAGGCAGTGGAGGGGGGCAGCAGTGTGGGGGGGGGGGAGAAGGGGGACACAGATGGACCAGGGGGGCAGGTTCCACACCACACCCCAGTGTCCCCACAAACACAGTCCAAACCCCCACCACAACAGCACAGTTCAAAAATTATTCAGTCCTTAAGCACGCCCTCCACGGTGGTCTTCAGAGTCTCTATGTGCTCCCCCAGCAGCAGGTGGTCTTCTTCTTCTCCTCCTTGGGGCTCCAGCAGCTCCAGGTGGTGGTCTGGTAGCCAGGCAGGAGGAACCCCACTCAGGTGATGGTGGTGGTGTCCTCAGCAACAAGGATGGAGCTGGGGTCCCTCACTCCCCTTATCTGGGGAGCAAGCAGCAGCCCCTCCCAAGGGGCTGTAATTGGAGTAACAGCAGCAACCGAGGAGGGGGTGGGGGGTCCACTAGCCAGCCAGCAAGCAGGTAGCAGAGAAAGGGGGTGGGAGGTGGTGATGGTGTCTAGCCCAGCCAGGGGAGCAGCAACAGCAGCAGTAGTGAGGGCCCAGTACTCAGCAGGAACAGCAGCAGCAGTAGCCCTCTCCCTCCTTCCCTCTACAGCAGAGTAAGAGAAGGGAGATACGCTACTGGCCACTGGAGAAGCAGATGTCTGTTCCCTGAGTGACCAGAGCAGGGGCTGCTCCAGGCTGATGAGAACACCTGACTCCAATTAACGTGCTAAGAGTCAGGTGAGGCAGTTAAGCACCTGACTCTAATTAAGGCCCCTCTGATGCTATAAAGGGCTCACTCCAGCCAGACCAGAGGGAGAGGAAGTGTGTGAGAGGAACTGGGAGTGAGAGCCGTGCAAGACACTGAGAGTGAGTAGGCATACTGCTGGAGGACTGAGCAGTACAAGCATCATCAGACATCAGGAGGAAGGTCTGGTGGTGAGGACAAAGTCGGTGCTGGGAGGAGGCCAGGGGGAAGTAGCCCATGGAGTTGTAGCTGTTGCTCAACTGTACCAGGAGGCACTCTAGACAGCTGCAGTCCACAGGACCCTGGGCTGGAACCCAGAGTAGAGAGCAGGCCTGGGTTCCTCCCAACTCCTGATCAAACACAGGAGGAATTGACCTAGACTGTGGCTTCTACCAGAGGGGAAAGTCTCTGGGCTGTTTCCCAATCCACAGGATGAATCTTTGAGGTGAGCAAATCCATCAATAAATGTAGGACCCACCAAGGTAGAGGAGGAACTTTGTCTGTCTATCTAATCAGTGTGTGTTGTTTCTCTTAAATTTATTTGTCAAAAGATTAGCACTTGTATGCAGGATGGCCAAACAATAGCCTTTGGTGAACCTAATTTTTACAAAGCCCCTGGGCAATTGTGCCCACTTTGCACGTGCTCTACTAGAAGCCAGTGTGCAATTCAGGGATTTGCATACGTGCAGTCAGTTAGATCCCTCTGTAGTCATGTGTGGGCTCAAAGCTCCAGACTATACATGCATCTCATACTGTCCATGCAATTGTTCATGGACCCACTTATTAAAAATCAGACTTTTTTTTTGTGAAAACAAAATTGACCCACAAAGGTACATCAAAGCCGTGATGAGTGTTCCCTTTCACTGGCTAGTACTTGAGGATGTTTCACAAAACTGGAAAGCAGTTAGCTCATGGTAAGGACAGCCACTGCTTAAACATAGCAATCTTTCTGGAATGTCTAATCCAGCCAGCATTTAATGTCAATCCCACTTGCACTGCTTTTTTGGAGTAAAACTTAGTATTGATTTGTGTTGGCATAGCTCCTTTCATGTGAGGATCACAGGGTCTTGCGCATCTGATGTAAGCTTCACAAACACCATATAAGTATTTCCTCCTTTCTATGGATAGGTAAATGGAGAAACACTAGGTATTGTGAGGCCTTATGCAGAATGACACAAGTGGAGCCCATCTGCTTTCCCCCACACCTCACTGACATCCAGCCCAGCAGCTGCCTATGGACCCTTCAGGGTGAGAGCACCCCAAGCCTGTTTGCAAAGCTCCATAGCCTCTGTTCACTCTTAGTCCCTGCCCCCAACTTCTTGTATATGTCTCCTTCAGTGTGGCTGTAGGACTAAAGCATCCGGTTTCCCACTTTGCCCCCAACTTTTTTGAATGAGGTCATCCCACTTGGAAGAGAGCAATCATATTTGTCCATATAAGTTGAATAGGCAAAAGAGCCAGTCACACTGTTAGGCTATTAATAGCTGAGCTGGGACTAGTACCGTCAAGCCCTGCTTCCAAGTCTTCTGCTCTAACCACTATAATCCTTGCCCTTCCATGACTAATGCGAGAAGCACCCATATATGTAACAGCAAAGATAGTGAACTGTTCATTCTGGTAGTTTGGGCAGCCCATGTTTAGAAGGGTACCTGGTTCACTTGGAATTCAAAGTTTATCTTAATACATTTATATTACGATTTATGAGCTAGCACTTGTACTAGGAGTTTACGTGCTAATGATATTTGCAAAAAACTATTATTAATAGGTTATAAAGCAAACTAGGCTTCTATTTTATTCTGGTAATTTATTTCACATACAGGATTATAACCCAGTCTCAATTTCTTTTTCATTTGATTAAAATAGGTATAAAATATACTTGGCAATAAGTATGTGCCTGGCCCAGTGCCAGCAATGTGCATATACATTCCCTAGGCCTTTCCTTCAAAGGGCACAACACTAAAACTGAAGGATTTTAGTGGAGTCTTCTGGACTGGTAGCACTTGGGAAAGTAAAAGTACATAAAGAATGAATGTTCTTGGCTATTGTTTTGAGGTAGAAAGTTTGTATTGGTGGGAGGAGCCCTATTTCCCTTTTTTGGGAGGGTGCTGGGGGAACCTGTCCTTTGGCTAATGAGGCATATGTGGTACTGGTATGCCTGAACAGTATAATCAGAGATGAAAAGTTCCCATTTATACTATACAGTGAAAATATAAGTCTGGAACCAGCATGTGTTTCCAATTTCAATGCACTTTTATTTCAGTTATTTAGGTGAATAGAGGCAGCAAGCCAGAGTTTCCTTAACAACAACAAAGGTCTTATACTGTCCAAACAGACTACATTCCTGAAGCCACTGGGCATGCCACCTAAAAAGGTTTAAAGATTTGGAGTGGTCTGTTTAAACAAAATAGCTGTGTTGTTAACTTCAATCTTGAACATAGGCATCAATGTTTATATTTTTGTAACTAAGTTTTAAAGGGAGCAGAAAATTTTGCTAGGAAGCTACAGCACATACTCAGAAGGAGAGAATGTTTACTGGGAGCTGAGAAACTGAAATCAGTTCCATGCCACATCATTTTAAATAGTTCATAGAAAATACAAATTTTCTTTTATAATTACCTGTTTTTTTACATTTGAGCAAGATTTTTTAAATTTATTGCTAATGCTGATTATTACAAGCAATGTGGTACACACTTTTCATGATCAAATGTTAACCCATGCTAAACTAAACTGATTTGTGTTTTGTTACATACTCAAAAGTTAACCTAGGTTCATCAAAAGGTTGGGTAAAGTTCATGAACCTTGCAAGCAAACAAGGGGCAGTTTCCAGAAAGGGGCATCTTAAATTTTGGACCTGAAACTGGTTGTGGATAATTTTGATGTGAAACTACTGTATGTTGTTTTGACTGAGTTTCTAGCAGACGAGAGTTGTTAACTGATACTGCTCAGTTGTCCTTGTTAGGTGTGGTTCTGAGCAGGGGCTGGTACTAATCTGTTGTAGCCCAATGGGGACTCTTAGCATGCGGGGATGAAGTGCCCTATGCACCATCTCCTGGGCTGGTTGAGTGCATCAGTAGATGGTATGGAGGAGGATGGGGCCACAGCCCTGAATCCTCCTGTCCCAAGGCGGGTCAGGAAAATGCAGAGATTGCCTCTGTAGATACCTCACAAAAGATGAAAACAGGAATGTGTTAAGTGAAGACACTTCACTATCTCCTCCTGCACCTGTGCATGTGTTCAAGGGGCACCTACAATCTAGACCATAAAAAACAAAATCTGTTTTTTGTCTATGATTCCAGTGCTACTTCCCTTCCCCAATGAGAAAGTATCCTTGTGTCACTGATCAGTTCTGGTCCACATGAGTGGCTGAATTCAGAAAGATCAAGTGATGCAGCAAGGTTCATTCAAACTTTGACTCATCTTCTCTTCTGCACTTTTTTCAATTTTGCTAAATAAAAAGGCAGACTTTTTGCTAGCTCCAGACTTGCCTTTTCTATAATGTGTACAGCATTGTGAATTACAGGGTGAAAGGAAGGTTAATTTCATTGCATTTGCAACAACGCTCACTTGGCTATTCAGACAGGGTTTTTTTGTGCCCATCTGTAGGGTTTTTTGTATAACTGTCCTAATAAGACCATTTTCTCTATGCAGAGCCTGCTCCCAACTCCACTGAAGTTTTGTTTGAGCATCTCTCATCATATTTTTCATAACAGCCTTGGACTTGTTCTCTCTCCGATATTTTGGGACAGACCAGCTTTACAGTTTCCAGGGTGAAGTGCAGAAAAGAAGCAGTACTATGTTCAGGATTCATTTATCTTCTATGTGTGAACATTCTGAGCACTGAAAGTGATTCCATTTGAATTTACAATGGGATGATGGGCTACACTACTGCCTAAATTCTCAAATAAACGGACAGACTTATGAAACAATACATTTTCTTTTAATTAGAACTATATCTCTCACTGCACATACAATATTTATTTTTATATGGCATTCTTAATACAAAGCCTCATAGTGCAGTCACTCATAAGCTAAAGAGAAACTGAAGGATTTGGGGGGAGTGATTTATAGAGTGGCATCAGCTGGAAGAGTATGAGTGGCAAGGGGGAGAGAGAGCCAAATAGATGAGGCGGTAAAAATGAAAGCGATACTTTCCATGGTGTCCTGAACACTGAAAGGAGATCAGGGTCATAGAAACGGAGCAGGCAGCTGTGCATGCCAGAGTACTAGGTGCACTGGTTCCATAGAGAACTTTGATAATTCAAGCGCATTTCCTTAAAAACAAGTCCCCTGAAGGTAGGAAAAGAATTGGCTTAACCTGATGCAATGGAGATTTAGTTTAATGTGACAAAGTTCCTCCTATTTTGGTGAGTCCTGCGCTTATTGGCGGATTTTGCTAGCCTCAGATCTTCCTGTGTTGGATCAGGAGTTGGAAGGTTTTGGGGGGAACCTGGGTCCGCCCTCTACTCCAGGTTCCAGCCCAGGGCCCTGTGGATTGCAGCTGTCTATAGTGCCTCCTGTAACAGCTGCATGACAGCTACAACTTCCTGGGCTAATTCCCCATGGCCTCCTCCAAAAAGCTCCTAAAGTGAGCATCAGTTTGTGATGCACGTGTGAGGAGCAAGAGGTGCATGGAGCTGAGAGTGAGAGGGTGTACTGCTGGAGGACTGAGGAGTACAAGCGTTATCAGACACCAGGAGGAAGGTGCTGTGGTGAGGATAAAGAAGGTGTTTGGCGGAGGCCATGGGGAATTAGCCCAGGGAGTTGTGGCTGATTAGCCTGCCTTAATTGATTCTAGCAACTTCTTGATTGGCTGCAGGTGTTCTAATCAGCCTGTTTGCCTTAATTGTTTCCAGAAAGTTCCTGATTGTTCTGAAACCTTCCCTGTTACCTTACCCATGGAAAGGGGACCTACTTAACCTGGGACTAATATATCTGCCTTCCATCACTCTCCTGTTTTTTTCATTAGTTGTCCCCCATATTTATTTGGTATCACAGACCTGTGGATCCTCTCCTTAGGCTCGGGGGACGTCCTTTAGCAGTGGGCAGGCTGACCCACCCACTTTCTGGATACCAACAAGATCACTCTCCTGTAGTCATCTGGCCCTGACCCTGACACATTAAATATTAGGAAACTATTTCTAGCTGTAACAATAGTTAGGCTGTGGAACAGGCTTTCAAGGGAGGTTGTGGAATCCTTGTCATTGGATGTTTTTAAGAGCAGGTTAGACAAACATCTGTCAGGGATGGTCTAGGTTTTCTTGGGCCTACCTCAGCACAGGGGGATGGACTAGATGACCTCTTGAGTCCCTTCTATCTCTACATTGCTATGATTCTATGGCCTATGTGAAATGAGTTCAGTCTGATTTCCTTTGAGGAGATCCAGCGTGTGTCCATATCACAAAATGCCTGTTTCTGCTAACAACATTGCCAGTTTCAAGGCCAAAGACTGAAGACTGAATTCTCTTTTTGCTCCTATAGCTGCTCTCTCCAGGTCAGAGTTTGGGGTACGTTGACAGGGCATTGTGGGCAGGCAAGCACTACATTCATTCACGCGATTACTGTAAGGCTGGGATCATTTGCAGTACTAATACTCAAACCTTCCAGCTGATGCCCACTACTAAATCTCCAGGAGTTGACAAGGATTTTGAAGTGTTTTATGGGATGTTGTTGGTCTGGACCTGATTCATGTCTGGACTGAGTCTGTGGGGAGCAGAGTGCTCTGTCTTGCAGCCAGGCAGCCAGGCTGTGCTCACTCTGCTACCTCAGAAGGGGACCTCTCTGCCTTGAGGGACTGGTCTCAGCATCACTTCTCTTCTCAGACTTAACAGGCCTGAGGAAATGCCATCCTGCTGTGGCTGAAGCCAATGCTGGTAATACCGATCCATCCTGGGCTGCACTACATTTGAGAATCTCTTCCTGGCATGTTAGGAAAGCAAGTTAGAAACCATCCCTATCTCCTGACCAAGAGAAGATATTTTGCAAGCTGGGTCATGGGCATTTCATGGAAACTCAGCTGGCATATGGCTTTAGGGCCCACTTTGTATGATTTGGCTGAATGCTGTGCACTTCAGCAGAATGCTTGATCAGGTTCAACTGGGTCCTGACCAAACAAATCTCTTGAATGGTGCATGTCTGATCACCTCTATGGCATTACTATAGAGACCATTCTGTGTCTCCTCTGATGGAGGTCGTTAAGGTTGGTGTACAGTAAGCTGGACATGAGAGTGGTGCTGTCAGCATAAGCCAGCAACATGTTCCTTATGCCCAGGATCTGGGAGATCTGGGGTAAGTGCAAGCCTACCAGTCTGTCAACTATATGGACTCCTCTGCTAGGCTCAAGTCTTTGGTCTGAGGGTTGGGACTGGGCAGCAGGTGAATTCCCTACCCTGCCTGTGCTGTATTCCATCCAGTGTGGTGCAGGTCTTCTACTCTGCCTTGGCTTTTATCTGTCAGATACTGATCCTTCCCAACTTGTCAAATGGACTGAACTAGAGACCAGTGTGTTAAGGGTGTCGGACCAGGCTGGGGCTGAAAGGTTTGATAAAGGGCAGAGGGTCTCAGGGGCGGTCAAGGGCTCCCCCCTCAGGGTCTGAGGGGCAGGAGCTGTGGGAGGGCAGTTTTAGGGGCCCCGCAGTCCCAGAGTGGCCCAGAGGATTAGTGGGGGGCCAGGAGCAGCCCACTTTTCTTCCCTCGCCTCGGCCCCAGCCTGCTCCGCTTCCCACCACAGATGAGTGTGGGGGGGCATCCTTTCCCTTATCTCACCACACTCACTGATGGCGGAAAGCAGAGCACCGTGGCTGGGAGCTGGCGGAGTGGAGCGGTCTGGGGCTGGGCTGCCCCACTTCCCACCGCTGCCAGTGAGTGCCTGTCGGGGCGGGGAGGGGTGGATAGGAGTCGGAGCAGTCAGAGGACGGGGGACTGGGTAGTGGGTGGGGTCCTGGGGGTGATTAGGGATGAGGGTCTCTGGAGGGGGTGGTCAGGGAACAAGGAATGGGGTGGGGGGGAAAGCAAGTTTGATATAACGTGGTGAGATTTTTTTGCCTCCCGAGGGCCACATTATATCGGGGTAGAGGTGTATTTGGCTGTGCGTAAGGAAGGGACTTGTCCAGTGTCTGTTCAAGGGAGGACACAACCAATCAATCATCTGAATCTGTCCATGCTGTGGAAGTGGCTTAGTATCCTGATCTTATCCCCAAGTACCCCGGCTGGTATCCAGGGAAGGCCCTGGAGCTGGGTCTCTGCAGATGCTCTACAGAGGGGCAGACAAGAACTACCGTGTGTATGTAGCAAGGTCCACACTATTTGTCTCCAGACCCTGCAGAGTCCTGTTCACTTCTCAAAGTCCAACATAGGGTGGAATGCATGCCTTCCCCCACAACTGTGAAGGCTGTGATAGGACTGGCAGCTCTTTTACATTGACACAAGTAGTCTCCCTCAAGACTTCTCTGAGCTGCTGGTCTTCAATAAGGACCTCATCAGGACCAGAAGCTGGTCTCCATGATCAGGTCCTCTGTGACCACCTCCAGTGGAGTCTTTCTCCTTGAGGAATTACTGCACAATTGCAGGAAGAGGTAGAGGCCCTTGCAGTGCTTCTGAGATTGGGCTTGGCTGGATGACTCAGCAGTTCAGAGATCTCCTGGACTCCAGTGAGACTGGGTGGATGACGTTGTGTGTACACAACACACGGGTCATCCTACTCTCATGTCTCCTGTGCTCCAGAAGATGAATGTCATCTCTCCATCCACATCTCTCATTTTTCTTGAGTGGCTTTTCAAAAGGGTGCTCCTTATGAGCACTGTTCCTCAGGCTCTGGAGTATCCTGCCTCAAGATTCTTCCCCTCTGCACCACCCATATCTGCTGAATGACATCCAGCCAGTCTGCTTGTGAACAGTGCCTGAGAGAACACCTTCATGAGACATACTGAAAACTTCCTTACCTTTGTATCACACCCTGATACCAAATAGTAGAACCTGCTGCCACCCTCTGAGGGGAAGAGTCCCTGATGGATGAGCCTGTACTGCAGCTTGGTCCTACAACCCGAGAGGGACATTATTTGCATACTCCTTTATGTGGTCATGAGCATGAGCATGTTTGTGGCACAGTTCATGTCCCTTTTATGGACCTCTAGTGTACCTGTCTACAGTCCCCTTCCACGAAACCTGTTGGTGAGCACTTTCCCCAGCACCTGTCTATTTTTGCCCACCTATCCATGGCCCCAAGAAATCTAGACCTTTCATGTCAACCTCCTCCTGGCATTAGTCAAAACAGCCATTCATCAGTTTGGGGCAGGAAGCTCGACAAGGAGATTCTCTGACTCAGACATGCATGTACCCAGAAAATGTCCCTCAGTACATCATGTGTTGTGTTTTGTGGACATAGCACAAATCACTGACTATGAACAGATACATGCATATAGTTGGAGTAATGATGATTAATTCTGTATTGCACAGAGCAAGGATTGGCAACCTTTGGCACGCAGCTCACCAGGGTAAGCCCCCTGGCGGGCTGGGCCGGTTTGTTTACTTGCCACGTCTGCAGGTTCGGCTGATTGCAGCTCCCACTGGCTGCGGTTCGGCACTCCAGGCCAATGGGGGCTGCGGGAAGCAGTGCAGGCCGAGAGATGTCCTGGCTGCTGCTTCTCGTAGCCCCCATTGGCCTGGAGCGGTGAACTGCAGCCAGAGGGAGCTGCAATCGACCGAATCTGTGGACATAGCAGGTAAACAAATCGGCCCAGCCCGCCAGGGTGCTTACTCTGGCAAGCTGTGTGCCAAAGGTTGCCGATCCCTGACATAGAGAAAGGAAAACATAATAAACACCATATAACATCACAAACAACATAAGCAACTGCTTAAGACACTATAGCTGCCAAATCACATAAACAGATTCAACTCTCTGCTCAATGCATTCAAATAAATCACATCTGTCCCCTCCCCAAAATGAAATGAGCGCAGCATCTTCAGAAGTACTTGTAACAGGACTGTAGGTTGTTCCCCCACAAGTCAAGTCTTTCTGGTGTCTTGCATTTTCTTCATGGTTAGTTCTGCCAACATTTTGAACACACACCTAACAAAGTGGTGTATCTGCAGCAATGTCTGACTCGGACATTCCTTCCAATGATACTTTCTGATATAATGTTACTGGTGGTTGCATCAAATTGGGAGACCTATGTTGAAACAGCTGGCAGTTCCCCAAATTTTGCCTCTTCTGTCAGCCATGGAGCCAAATCTCACAACTGGTCAATGTGGCAGTGCCAAAACATATTGGGTGCCACTTGTTCTGTATAGGACAAAGTTTGTGCACTAACAATTGTGGGAAGACATGTACTGGGTCCCCCAATAACCACGTGTCAGCACTCTTTTACTCTTTGCTGATAAGGTGTACTGATTTCTCTCACCGTAGCTTGACATATTTGATTTCTGATTTGAAGATGTAGGTCTGGCTTTAAGTCCATGCGTGACCTGAGATTTTGGTTCATAAGCGCATTGCTATTGTTTGGCATGTAATGCATTTCGATATACTAGCAAGAAGCACAATAGCTTCTGCTATAATGACTCCTTCTCATCTCCCCTGAATTGCAGAGCCTGCTTAAAAGTATGTACAAATATTTCTACCAGGCCATTTATGGCTGGTGATATAGTGCCATGTCTAATACTATTTTTCTTCATGAATCGTTGAAACTCTTTTGAACTAAATTGAGAACCATTATCACTTATAACTTGTTCTGGCAGTCCATTTCTAACCAAACTTCAAAGTTTTTTCTACTGTGCAGCTATGGTGGTTTTCCTACAAAAAAAACTCTGGCCACTTGGAATGGGCATCTGCCACTACTAGATACACCATTGCTAAAAATGGTCCTGCAAAATCAGTATGCAAACAGTTCTAAGGAGTAGGGCACACTCAATCTTAAATAAGTTGACAAAATTGATAAATTGTGTCTCTATTACAGGTTGTCTATTAACTAGCATGAGCAGGCAGGAGAGCCATCTGCATTTGCTTCTGTTCTTTTGAATTCGATTTTGTACATATAACCAGCTAAGAAGACAGACCAGTGCTGCATATGTGCTGCCATTGTCACAAAAACTTCCTTCCTAATGTAACCCTCACACCTCCTGGGTGTGGTGCTCTGTCCCATCTAGTGGAACTGAGACCACTTAAGAGTTTTTAATGAGTCTGCTCTACAGCCTTAGCTAAAGATCATGTGGCTTTTAGCTGATGCTGTAGCTGCTCATGCGTTTAGCTCCGGAGGTCCCAGGTTTGATCCAACCCACTGGCAACTTGGGCCTGTCAGTGTTACACTCAGATGAAGGATCCCTACTAAGGGTTGGTGGTCTGACAAGTGTGGATTTTTCCCCATAGAGTTACTGGTTAAATTTATTCACATCCCATACCAGATTTAAAGCCTCCTTGTCTATTTGTGCATAGTTGCATGCTGCCACTGTGAAAGACCTGGAGGCAAATGCTATGAATGTCTCTTTGCCATCTGATAATGTGGACAGTATAACTGCCCCAATTCCATGTGAGGAAGCATAACATACTAACTTCATAGAGAAGAATGCGTTAAAGTGTGTAAATATGCTGTCTGATGTGACCAATTGTTTTGCTTTGAGGAAAGCTTTTTGACACTCATGTGACCAAACCCACTTTTGACCATTCTGCAGTAAACAATTCAGTGGATGCAGCATTGCAGTACAGTTGTTGGTTTGGTACAAATCGGCTATAGTAGTTGATAAATCCTAGAAATGGTCTAAGTTGTGACACATCCTTTGGAGGAGCTTCCAGGACTGTTTTTAACCTTTTCCTGAGAAGTATTTAGGCCTTGTGCATCAATAAAATGTTCACAATAAGCTAATGAGTCCTCGAAAAAATTAGCTTGTAATTCTTTTTCTTCTAGCTGTTTGAATACCCTTTTCAGGGTTTCCAGGTGTTCATCACTTCCACCTGTCACAATGTCATCCACATAACACTGTGTTCTCAGGATACCTTGCAAAACTTGGTCCATCACCTGTTGCCATACAGCAGGAGCTGAAGCAATACCAAACATGAGTCCAGGGGTCAGCAACCTTTCAGAAGTGCTGTGCTGAGTCTTCATTTTTTCACTCTGATTCAAGGTTTTGTGTGCCGGTAATACATTTTAACGTTTTTAGAAGGTCTCTTTCTATAAGTCTACAATATATAACTGAACTATTGTTGTATGTAAAGTGTTTAAGAAGCTTCATTTAAAATTAAATTAAAATGCAGAGCCACCCAGACCAGTGGCCAGGACCCAGGCAGTGTGAGTGCCACTGAAAATCAGCTCGCGTGCCGCTTTGGGCACCATGCCATAGGTTGTTCTTACCCCTGCACTAGTTATTGTACTGGATGGGACCCTTTTGTGAGCTTCCCTTAGATTCTCCCTCAACTTCCATCTGTAGGTATACCGTGACAATTCAATTTTGCAGAATTCATTGTTCCCCTGCCAGTATAGCAAAAAATATAAATATATATATAGATATAATATATATTATATTTATATATATTTAGTATATATTATATATCTATATATATAATATCATGTCTGGTCCAGGTTGCTGCTGTCCAGCTCTTCCACACCTTACTGGCTAAAATTAACAGCGTGCATGAACGGCCTAGCAGCACAGATAGAACCAGCTGCTAGCAGGCAGGCTCCCACCCAAACTGGCTAACACAAGGAAGGACAGTGCTTGATCATGAAAGACCCCTGCGAAGGGGACAGAACCGGCCAACTACCGGCCAATAACCTGCCTCCCCACAACATGGAAAGTCTATTTCAGGCATCATAGCTCCAAGCTACAGGACCACATGGGCAGTACATGAGCACGCTCAGAAGGGCATTGGAACAACACCAGAAGGCTCAAAACACCAGTTTGCTCATAGATAGAGCAGTCGCCCAAGACTCAAGGTCTAGAAAGACCAATCTGACAGCACAGCCTGGATTGACTATAGGAAGCCTATGACTCAATGCTGCAACGTGGATCTGTGAATGGTCTGGCGATAACAAGGTCCAGAGGGCCACTAAGGACCCTTCCTCAAGAACTCATGGGACTATGGAAGACAACACTAGAAGTCAATCCAAGGGCAAGCTTGCACAAGTGGCCATTCAGTGCGGCATATACCAAGGTGATGCATTGTCCCTGTTGCTGTTCTGCATAGGCTTAAATCCCCTCAGCCAATAATCAAAGACTGGATACGGGTACAGGTTTTCAGGAGGTGGAACTACCATCAGCCAACCTCCTCTACATGGATGACATCAAGCTGTATGCTAGAATGACAACGAGACATCGACTCGCTAATCCACCTGCGCGGATCTACAGTGAGGATTATCGGGATGTCATTCGGACTGGGGAAGATTGTGGCCGGATGGTAGTGAGAGAGGAAGGTAGGTGCAAGATGATTGGGTGGAACTACCGCGGGGCCACATAGCAGACATACAGACCAGCTACAAGTTACCTGGCATCCGCAGTCACATGGAAACCACGATGAGGAAGCAAGAAGACAGCAACATCCAAGTATCACCAAAGATAAGCAGGTCCTGAAGAGCCAGCTCAGTGAAGAACAAAGATCCACGCACGATACACGGATATGCTGCCGGTCATCAGATACCCTTGCGGTTTAGTGAGCTGGCCAAAGGAGGACTGGGAGGCTGCCGATGTGAAAACCAGGAAGCTCCTCACAATGCACGGAGGTTTCCACCCCAAGTCCAACCCCAGGACTGTATACCAAGCCGAAAAGAAGCGGGGCTTGGTGAGCGTCAAGGCCATATCCTGGATGAAACCCGGAACATCCAGGAGTACATCAGTAAGATGGCCCCAAAGATGAGCTGCTGAGAGAATGCCTGAGGCGCAGCAGAACATGAGGAAGACCAAGCAGAAGAAGTGCCATGGCAAGACAAGGACCCTTTCTGGGATGTACATCGACAGATAGCTGAGTGGCTGAACATTGGGAATACCTACCACGTGGCTGGAAAGGGCTGGCTAAAGACAGCACTGAGGCACTGATCATAGCAGCACAGGACAGGCACTGAGCACCAGATCCATTGAAGCAGGGGTTCTACCACACTAGAGAGGCCCAAGGCTGCAGACTGTGCAGAGAGGCCTCCGAGACAGTCCAAACAGCTAGTGGCAGGATGTAAACTGCAGGCAGGAACAGCTATACACTGAACGACACAACCAAGTGGCTGGCATTTGTTGTACAGGAAAATCTGCACAGTGTATGGGCTAGACCCTCCCAAGGACCAGATGGGAGTTCCGCAGAAGGTTGTGGAGATAGCAGGGCTAAGATTCTGTGGGCACTTCCAGATCAGACGGACAGAGGTACTGGGCCAATCAACCAGACATCGTGGTAATAGACAAGGAGCAGAAGACAGCGGTGGTTGATAGATATAGCAGTGCCAAGTGACAGCTCCTCAGGAAGAAGGAATATGAGAAGCTGGGAGAAGTACCAGGGCCTGAAAGAGGAACTCGAAGGATGGGGAAAGTGAAGGCCAAAGTGGTTCCCAGTGGCTGGTAGGAGCCCGGGTTGTGACTCCTAAGCTGGTGAGTGGCTCCAACAGATCCCGGAACACAACATCAGAGCTCTCTGTCCAGAAGGAGTTGCAGTGCTAGGCAACAGCTAAGATACTGCGCAGAACCCTCAAACTCCCAGGCTCTGGTAGAGGACCCGGAGGTTGAGGAAGACACTTTACCACCATAGGGGTGGAGAGGGGGAATTTTTTTATATATAATATATATCTTCAATTTGAGGCCATGGGTGTTTTTCAACTTTCAATAAAGACTGTATGGTGACTTTAAAATCTCCACACACACTTACTGCATCACTTTTATTTTTTTTTAAACAGTTGGAACTATCGGCTTCATGCCACTTTTGAAAGTATGCCCTCTCTTTCCAGATCTTCTGATTCAGCATCTACCTTCTAAAGGATACTGTAAGGAACAGGTCGAGCTTTGTGGAAATTGGGCTGTGCCTTCTAATCTAGGATTATTTTAGCCCTTGTATTTTAGAGTTTCTGTGTCCGCCTTGAATACTCCTGTGGCTTGACTTAGTATCCTTTCCAACTGTTGTTTGTTTTAGTAGAGTCTGCCAAAAGTGACTGCAGCATCTTTATAGATTTCCAATCCAAGGGAACCTTACATAACCAGTGATGGCCCTACAGGGCACTCCTCCTTTCTCAATGACATGCAAGTCTAAAAAAACAATGCTTATTGTTATACTCCACATTCACTTGCATCACTCCAACTGGTGCTTTTTTCTCCTGTATATTTTTTTATTAACATCAGTGTCTCCCTCGGTTTGATGTGGTGTTTTTGTTGTTTTTTTAAGTTTTCTCATATTCCAAATGTGATATAACAGACATCATGGAGCCTGTGTCCAATTCCATTTTGAGCATTTATCCCACCTCCTGAGGTGTCAACCAGATTGCTGACTTGTCATTTTTGCTCACACTACGTATATCCAGGCTGCCTACTCCACTCTCACAGTCTATGTCTCTACTGCCTCTGTCTACAGAGTGTACATTGATACTCCTTTTTCTATACCCTGATTTGTTCTCTTCCTTGTTTCTTTTATGGTCTCTGCAACAAACTGCTTGTCTATGACCTTTTTTATTGCAGCTTTTGCAATATGCATCTTTCAAATGGCAATCAGAAGGAATGTGGAACCCTTCCCACACCAATAACATGCATCTGTCTGTGGAGTGGACTGTCTCTTGCCTTAAGTTACAGATAGTTAGCATTCCTATTTCTGTTTTAGTGCAATATGAATTCTATTGGATTGCTTACTTCAGTTTCCATTGTTACACCAATTCCTACTGCGTGTTTAAAGGCAAGATTTTTGTCAGTTAAGAGTCTCTTCTATATGCTTTCATTAAGGAGTCCACACAAATCTGTCTCTTAGGGCCTTGTTAAGCCCATCCTTAGAAGCACCGTGTTCTGATAAAATTTTTAACTCTGTTGCAAAGGAGGAAATAGATTCACCTTCAAGCTGATTCCACTTATGAAACCTGAACCTTTTTGCTATAATCAGGGGCTTGGGTGACAAGTGCTCTTGAACAATTCTGAACTACTTCTTTAAAGGTTTTGCTAGGTGATTTCTTTGGGGTGATCAGACTGTGTACTAACTTATTTGTTTCCTCTCATCATGCGCAGTTATGCTACTACATGTTTTTCCAGGGGAAAGTCATTTACTTCCAAATACTGCTCCAGCCTCTCTGTACATTGGCCAGTCCTCCATGCCATTGTCAAAGGCCTCCATATTTCCAATACCGACTGCCATTTCATCTTGCTGCTGTTAGTTTACTGGTTGAGAGTACTCCCAGTTGTAGGAGACTCCTCTTCTCTAGTGGGGCTAAAGTAATGTCACAGATTGTTTTGCTACTCTGATGCATAGAAGGTTCTTGAAATCCTCATCATCTGTTGTGTTTTGTGGACATAGCACAGGTCCCCGATTATAGACATAGACATGTGCGCACAGTTGGAGCCATGATAGCTGACTCTGTATAGCAGAGAGAGAGAGAGAAGAAAAACATAGTAACCAGTATATACTAGCAGATTTAACATAAACAACTCCTTAAACGATAACTGCAAGTTCATGTAAATAGATTCAACACTGTGCTCAATGCATCTATAGCATTCACCGGCTCCCTTGACAACTTCTTGCAGCAGTGGGCACTTCCCAGAGTCCTCTGCTGATTGTCCCCCTCTAGCATCTTTTGGCTAAACCCTAGACCTCACTCCCCCCTTTCTTCGTCCTCCCAAAACCATTTTGGTTGGCCCTTGTAGTTTGTTGGATTGTCTTTGCCCCTCCTCTCTCTTGTCAGGAGCACCTATTGATGTTCCTGGCTGGAGTCCCCTTAAGTCTCCATCCACATCCCAGAGGTCAGACAGAATGGCTCTTTTTGCAGTACTAAATAAACACACATGCACCCATTAAATAACATTTCAGATTTACACATTTCATTGCACTGAAGCAATTTGTGTTTTTTTTCACTTTGGTTCAGTGGAGTTTCATTCTGTGCATTCTGTTGTAAATAATGCAGCCTGGCTTGCAAACCCCTTCTTAAATGAAATTATCAGGGAAAGTCCAAGAAATTGGTACTATTTTCATTTGAAAGCTGTATTGGTGCTCATATGTTCAGAGTGTGTGTGTGTAAAATCCACTTTTTTCAAGAAGAACATCAGATAACAACATTTTTAAGTTTTCACGCACTTTTATGCATGTCCAGATTACACAGGTGCAAATTGAATGGAATGCATGCAAAGCTGTATGCATGTGCAAATCCCTAAGCGGTTTATGCATCAGGCATTATGCATTTATATCTTGGTCATGCAAACTTCTATAAACTTTAGCTACTTTGTTTATGTGCTGAAATCACTGAATTTGTTAAAGATACTCTTGCCATACAAAAAGTATGAAAAGATGCCACGTAAACTGTGTATTAGCATAGTGATTACACATAGTTTAGAATGAAATTTTCCTGCTAAAGCCCTAAAAATTGTCTTCTGTATCGCTTTCTTTCAATTTGAATGACCTTGATATCAACACCTTTACTTTCAGGGAGCACTTCTTTTAGGTCAGATACTTGCAGAATAATATTCAAGAGGCATCCAATCAGTTGTTCCTATCATTTTCAGCAGATAGGACTGTGTCAGCTATGGCAAAGGAATATCCTGATTTGAATTCTTAATGTTGATGAACCTGGTAATACCAGCCACATGTTTCAGTGTCAGTCCTTTTCTCTATCTACTGAGACTTCCTGAAAATCTGTAGCATTTGCAATTGTCAGGGCCAGCTCTAGCAATTTCGCCGCCCCAAGCACGGTGGCACGCCATGGGGGGCGCTCTGCCGCTCACTGGTCCCGTGGCTCCAGTGGACCTCCCGCAGGCTTCCCTGTGGGGGGGTCCGGTGGTCCTGCGGCTTCGGTGGACCTCCCGCAGGTGTGCCTGCGGATGCTCCACCGGAGCTGCGGGACCAGCGGACCCTCCGTAGATACGCCTGCGGCAGGTCCACCGGAGTCCCCTGCAGCCCTCCTGGCAACCGGCAGAGCGCCCCCCACAGCATGCCGCCTCAAGCACGCGCTTGGCGAGCTGTGGCCTGGAGCCAGCCCTGGCAATTGTTCATAATTTTACTTGCTGCTTTCATTGCCAACTCTGAAGTGGTTGCTTTTGATACATCTGCAGGCAGGCAGGCAGTACACTGTTCCAATGTCATCTTTCACTGCATGTCTGCTCTTGCTGATCTTATTTACATTGATTAATGTCATGCCAAATAATGGAGTGACCAAAACAAACTAGATTGCCCTCCGCAAATGTCAGTGCCTCACTTTGGACTTTTGTCGGGTGCCCAGATGTCCTGTTTTTAAAGGAACAGTCCTGTTTTTTGGGACTTTTTCTTACATAGGTGCCTATTACCCCTCACCCCCATCCCATTTTTTCACAGTTGCTATCTGGTCACCCTAGACTTTTGGATCTGTCATCAACTCATTGAACAGTTCCTCCAAATACACATGCTCTATACAACAATGGGCTTATGCAAAATCCGTTCACATGAATGCAATACCTAAAGAACACAGGTCATATTTAGCATTTAAGTACATGCTGGAGCAGCCACAGTGTCACCCTGTGACAGTGCAACTAGCATAGTCCTCTGTGCTAGAGCAACTCTGCTGGCTGGTTCAGGAGGGAGGGATAATGCCCTTGCCACCCATGTTATCTATGATGCTAGCTGGGAGC
Source organism: Chelonoidis abingdonii (assembly GCF_003597395.2). Taxonomy (NCBI): domain Eukaryota; kingdom Metazoa; phylum Chordata; order Testudines; family Testudinidae; genus Chelonoidis; species Chelonoidis abingdonii. Next base: position 195,972,501 of record NC_133771.1, read on the forward strand.
AGTGCGTCTATTCCTGATAGGGATTGTGGATGTTCCTTGTGCCAGGTGCAATGGCAATGAGACAGATCTCCTCATTTCTTGCACCCTTTATGCACCTGAACCTGGCCAGCCATGATCTGATGCTGAAACTATGGGGTTAGCCAGAAAATGCCTGTAGAAAACTATGACGTCTTCTTACTCAAATTTATCTGCTTTACATATAGTGAGTTAATTGCATCCAATTTATACCTATGCTACCCTGTATACATAGATGTGTATATTCTGATTGTTAATGCTGTCAAGGAACCTGCATGTAAATTGTAGTGAGCTGTTTTGCAAGTAAATGGTGTCAGATTTTTGGCTAAAGCAAAACCTATAAACAGAATTTTGTTCTAGGGATAGTAAGTGGGATAATAGTCTTGTTCAGATGCTATTTGTTTCCAAGAGTTCCTTTAGTTCAGATGATACCTGGACCATCAAATGTGAACTTTTGTCTGAGTCCTTATCTCCTCATGCATCTACCAAAAGATCCTTCTGTGACCCAAGACCTTCCTCTCTGCAAAATTTCTCTTTGGCAGCAGACCTGGGCTGCAGTTTTCTGCTCATTTGTCTCTATGAGGAAAGAAGGAACTAGTGGGTAGTCACTCCCTTCTTTCCTCCGCTGTCTTGCTCTTTCTTCTCTCTTTGGAAAGCTAGCTAGTAGACTGGCTGTACTCAAAACAACTGTCTCATTATGGGGGCAGGAAAGGTGCTTCAAGTCCTGCTATATCTGCAACAGGTCTTGAGCAAATGGGCAGGATTTCTGGTCTGTGGGAAGGAGACAGTGCTAAAATTGTCACTCTTTTAAGTGTCTTGCTTTCCAATAAGATAAATTGCTTGCAGAGAGGTATGTGTTCTGAGGTTTTTACCTGTCTAAGGTTCTTTAAACTGGTTTCAGTATGTGATCAACATATTAATTAGTCATACACATTTGAAAGAACAGTATGTTTTCTTGCTCAACAAAACTAAGCCCAACACCAGTACAATGGTTACATGGTTAAGTTGCGATCTTCCTCAAAGGAAGCCATTGGTCCTACAGCAAACAATGCCATGGGACCACGTACTGTTGGTTCTGTTGGGAACAGTGCCCAGGCTCATGATAGATTAAATTTTCACCAGCCAATGATAGTGCCATAAATGTGTTACTGCAGCACTGACTATTTTAAAATCCTGCAATCTTTCCACATACTCATGGCTACCAATCACCATTTTGTCTGTTTTGTGTGAGAGACAATTTGGACAGAATACGCCTGAACCCTGTTTAAAATACATAAATATATAAAACTCAACAAAACATCAGTCCTGGTAGGTTATTATACTGCTCAATGGTAAAAAAAAAAAACAACCAACAACCCTATTTCATCACATACATGAAATATGGACCAATTATCATTTTCTCATACATAGATTTTAAAGTATTTTTGTTTTCTTTGTTACCATCTAGTTCAAGTGTAAGCAAACTTTTTGGCCTGAGGGTTGCATCTGGTTTCGGAAATTGTGTGGAAGGCTGGTTAGGGGAAGGGATTGTGGCCCAGTCCCCACCTCCTATCTGCCCCCTCCCAGGACTCCTGCCCCATCTAACCCCTCCTGTTCCCTGTCCCCTGACAGTCCCTGGACCCCCGCTGCCCCATCCAACCCCTCCTCTCATTCCACACACACACACACACACACACACACACACACACACACACACACACACACACACACACACACACACACACACACACACACACACACACACCCTGGGATCCCTGCCCTTCCAATCACCCCTTCTCCCTGCCCCTGACTGCCTCGATGCCCCATCCAACCCCTGCCCCCATTCAACCTCCTATTCCCCCCTCGACTCCTATCCACAACCCTGCCCCCTGACCACCACCCTGAACTCCCTTGCCCTCTATCTAACCCCCTCCCCCTTTCCGTGCTGACTGGAGCACCAGTGGCTGCTGGTGCTACAGCCGCTGCCACCTGGCTGGATCCGGGCCACGCCACTGCCACCACCATGCAGCACAAACACTGGGTCAGGCCAGGCTCTGCATCTGCGCTGCCCCAGGAGCTCACAGCCCTGCCGCCCAGAGCATTGTGCCGGCGGCAAAGCGAGTGAGCTGAGGCTGCAGGCGAGGGGGAACAGCAAAGTAGGGGCTGGGGGCAAACCTCCTGGGCCAGGAGCTCAGGGGCCAGGCAGGATGGGGCTAATTCATTAAGCAGAGTTTTCAAGCTTCTAATAACAGGATAACTATTGACAATTTCATTAGAACCATAATTCAACTGCTTGTATTTCTTCCAAAGAGAATAATCATTGTCCATAGCCACCATCAGTCCCCCTACTGTATAATTGTATTTACAGCTTCCAGACGTGTCTCTTTTGAGTTCTGAAGCACCAAACCTGCTTGTTTTAGTGATTTGGAAAAATATTTATCCTGGTCTTAAACCAGCCCAATGAGGTAAAATATACTGAAAGAATTTTGAAAAAGCAGTCACTCAGTCTAATGACTACCTGGTAATGCACAAGTGTAATTAATCATTACTACAGTTTGTATCTAGTGGTGGGCTAGGACCACAATCTTCAGCATAGAAGGTGAATACCAGCAGATAATGCAACTTGAATAGGAGTCATAAATGTGTAGGTCACACCTTTGTTAGATATCAGCATTTATTTAGATTGTAAGCTGTTTGGGGCAGGGAATATCTCATAAAATGTATATGTACAGCGTCTACTACAATGGGGCCTTGATCTCAGTTGCAGCCTCTAGGCTCTGCAATAATAGAAATAAGGTAAATTACTTTGATTTGTATTAACTGTGACCACTTATCACAGCATTCTTTGATGGAGAAACAAACCACAGAAACACAAGCGTTAGAGATAAAAGGCAAGTAGGGGGAAGAAAAATAAGGTCATTATTTACTGTGCTGTCAAGTTTTTTACATTCTCTATAGGGATGATTCTCCCAACCAAATTTCTTTCTCAGAGACTATAGTGCCTTCTGCAGAGGATTCCTGGGAAAATCATGGTAATATAATCCATGAAAAGGTCTTCCATATTTTTTTAAAAAGTGTTTCTATGAATTCTTGGACATGTAACCCAGTTGACATCATGGCTTTTGCAAGGTCATTAATCTTTTGAAAAGAGCTACTTAGATATAGGAAGAAGTTAGAGGACAATAAATAAAGAAAACAAGCAGAGAAGAGAAACCCAAGTGTGAAATCTTGGCCCCACTGAAGGGAATAATAGTACTTTGAAGTGAGACTAGATTATCATATTGGCCCCTTCTGGCCTCAAAATCTATGAATTTGGTGTTCTGAGACAACATCTCTGAAAGTCTGAATATGCTGTTTCTGTTTGTTGGCAGGAAGATACTATACTCAAGCATTTGGAATAAAATCTAAGAAAACTGACAGGTAAGGAATATTTCTATTTATCACTGGTTTAAGTGATATCAGAAACACATCCAATGCTGTATCAACTGTCTTAGATGTCCACTACTGAAATCAACTTGCTGTTTAGTTGGTGGGCTTGCAAACTGAGGCTGGGAAAAGAGGAAGATTCCTTTCTAATCATGTAAAATTAACTAAACGTACGTTGCATACCTCCACCGTGTCTCCAGTTGCTGATCCTCAAGGAAGACTTTCTGGGTTACCCTTTTTTAAAAAGTGTTTGTATTCCATCGTTTAAAAACAGCAATTAAGCATTTAATTTTGAATGAAAGGTGTACTAGTATGTTTTCAACAGGTGGTGCTTCGTTCTAAAAAACCATTGCTTGCCTCAGTGAGCAAACAAACACCTGGCTAGGCCTGAGGGCATGGTTGACTATTTCAACATGCAATTGCAATTTTCAGCTTTTCTAAACTGTGATTAGTTATTTAATTGCACATCCAAACTTAGTTGATGCATTTGCACATGTAATTAATTATGATTTATTTAAAAATCACTCTGAAGCTTTGTCAATTTCCAACAAATTAAATTACGAAGTGCTAAATTTGATTTTAAAATTTTCTTGAATTGTTTTGAACTAGTCTTAAGTGACTACCCAAGGGTAAACCAAATTATTTGACTAGTAATGGTAAATTCTTAATTGAAAAATGAACAAAATCATACTGAAAACTTCAGGACTGTTTTATAGTGATCAAGTTATATAGGACATAGCTTTTACAGTTTACATATGTAATCTAAAAATTGAATATCTACTTTACCATACTGGTCATATAAACTGTAAGTACATAGTGTGCATGTATACAGGACAGCTGAATATTCTAAGCCATTTTCATTCTTTTAATGAGGTATATTGGTAAAGGGACCTATAGAGGTTTTTTTAACTTTTTAGAGATAGAAGAATATCCAAGAGGCTGAATACTTTAGTTAAGATATTGTATTTAGTATTGATGAAGCATTAAAGGGTAATTTAAAGTTAAAAGAAATGATTCTTCATATTTTTGTAAACATGTAATTAATTTTTCCACCCCCCCATAAAGGTTGTGCGTGTGCACTGAGTACTCTGATGTGAAAGCCTCAGAATGTCCATGCCTTTAATTCTGAGGTTATTTAAAGGCCTATCAGACTGAGTGTAGGTGTGTTGAATGATTTCAGGCTACATATTTACACAGACCTCTTAAGTTGTAAATCTGTGTTACAAATAGCAGAAAAACTCCTTGAGGAACTGAAATAAATGTGGATAATTCTTTCAGTTATTCCTGTGTAAAAAGTATTAATACATTCTACTATTAACTCTCATAGGTAGCCCTCATCTTTGGTAGTTGTTGGGTAAGTCACTCAATTGAGCTATTCAGATGAGATCATGTAATGGGATATAATAGTCCTTTAAGACTGAGAAGGGAAGGCTCTGGGACTCCCATTCTAAGAATGATATCTGAAAATTACCATAGAGAGAGGTCTTAGCATGTAGTTGGTGATTGCAGGCTGCTAATTCTGTGTTGGGCTCAGGCCCAGAGCCTTGAAATCTAGGTGAATCAATGTTCCCCACACTTTCATGCACAAAAATCCTGGGACATGTAGTCCCAAGGAAAATTAGATTTCTCAACCTCTGCAAAAAGGCATCTTGGGAAGAGTGATAAGAGGAAACTAGAAGAAGCTAGTTTGTCTCTCCTAGAGTCAGGGAAAACTCTATTTGCTCACATAGTCTTTAATCACCAGGTCTGTTGAGAGTGTAGCAACCTAGCAGGAACCGCTGAGTGGAGGAAACTATAGCAAGAGCTGTTTGTTTAGTTTTGAACAGAATTACCAGACATAACAATATGTTTGAATTTTGCCCTCAGAACTTTGAGGAGAACCTGGGTTGTTGTGAGACAGAAACTCTGATAGGAAGAACTCAATTGCTGTGGCCTTCAGGCAAATTCAGCTTGCTACAGATAGAAATGTAGAATCGGTACATAGGGAAGTGCTTATGCAATGTAATTCTTGAAAGCACTCAGTGAAAGGCTGAAAAGAATGAAGCATTTACTCTTATAAAACTCATTATCTCATCCCTACTTTTGAGTCTTCTGTTTGAGGTGGGGTTTTGGCAAACTATTTTTCTCATGGGTTAAATCTGGATTTTTCTGTTAATTTAATGGGTGCCCCATTCAGATTATGATTAGCTTAGAGTAAGGTGAACATTTAACTTGCTGCTTATCACTTTTTGTGTATATCTTCACAGAATTGTGAAATGCCCCTGTGACATTACACCCCATATTCTTCATAGAAATATTGTTATGACAGGAATATGGCATAACTAAGATACATTTTATGCAAGATAGGTTATCTGAAATATTATTGGAAAGGTTACAATTTACTGAGTGTGATTATCCTATGTGTATGCATGTATCTTTTCTGTATCTGAAGTTAGGAATATGAATTATGTATCGATTACAAAGGTGCTTGCACCTGGGGAATGCCCACCAGTCAGTAGGCAATCAGCTTAGATGGGCCATTAAGAAGGACAATAGGACTTTGAAGATACTAATCTCCCTCCTTCCTGAGAAGTTTCCTGGGATGCTGCTTTGACATCGCAGGTCATGTGATCGTGTCACCTGGTACAGGATACCATCCTGAAATGCTGCTATTTTTCCATTGGAAGGGGGTGGGGCCAAGCTAGGAAACAAAGGATTCCCGCCATATGTAAATCCTATTTAAGGCTGGGGAGTGAGTTAATCTTGGTTCTTCTCCACTTGGTTCTTCTTCCCTGCCCAAGAAGGAAGACTGCCGAAAGCACCCGAAGAAACAAAGGAACTAAGGGGGTGGGGGCAGAGGCTGAGCCCGGGCTGGAATGGTGTCTGGCCAGTGAAGGGTATACCTGGAGGTTTAAGTTGCAAGCAAGAGCTGTCTGTCCACAAAAGTTCTGCAACAGATTTAAAATAACATTAGAGTGAAAAATGATTATTTGTAGCCAGTAGTCTTTAGTATATTAAGCTTAGTTTGTGTGTTATTTTATTTGCTCAGTACTCTTTGTTCTGTTTGCTATCCCTTATAATCATGTAAAATTTACCTTTTGTAGTTAATATGCTTGTTTTTTGTTCTAAAACCCAGTTTGTGCAATTCATAACTGGGGGGGAGGGGGCAAAAAGCTGTGCATATTTTCCTCCACATGGAGGGAGGGAAATATTTCATGAGCTTACAGTGTATAGATCTCCTTACAGCACAAGACAATATAATTACACTTCAGAGGGTGTAGGCACCTGAGTGCCGGGCAATCCCCAAGCTGAGTCTTCCCTGGCCGAGCTGATTGCAGACTCTGTGTGATTCAACAACTGGATGTGTTCCTACCTGTATGTTCTGTGAGAGAAAGTGTGCAGAAGGACAGGGTGAGGGAGCCCAGGCTGGTGGAATAGGTGGGCTCAGTAGGACCCCAATACATCAGGTGGCATCCCAGAACAGGGGTCCAACCCATCACAGTCCCTTTCACAGAAGAACATGAAATAAAGAACATAGTAACAAGAATCCATTACCCCAATGAATTTTTATAAGTTTCTTGGAAACCACGTTAACTGGGAACATAAATAATCTCTGCAATATTCTGATCCCAGTCCTGTGCAGATGAGTAATCAGCAGTATTGTTTTCATGTTAAGCGGGGACTTTTGTCTCAGACTAGATGCTCCTCTCACTTTAAAAAGAACAGGAGTACTTGTGGCACCTTAGAGACTAAAAGATTTATTTGAGCATAAGCTTTCGTGGGCTACAGCCCACTTCATCGGATGCATAGAATGGAACATATAGTTAGGAGATATATATACATACAGAGAACATGAAAAGATGGGAGTTCCCCTACCAACTCTAAGACGCTAATTAATTAAGATGAGCTATTGTCAGCAGGAGGAAAAAAAACTTTTGTAGTGATAATCAAGATAGCCATTTACGACAGTTTGACAAGAAGATGTGAGGATACTTAACATGGGGAAATGGATGTTAGTCTCTAAGATGCCACAAATACTCCTGTTCTTTTTGTGGATACAGACTAACAGGGCTGGTACTCTGAAACCTCTTACTTTAGAATATACTGTACTACAGAGTGAGGGACAACTAGGGAGGAAATCAGAGAATACTCCGAAGACTTAAAATGGACACGGCTTTAACTGCTCCTCCTTCTCACAATTAGCTGTAGCTCTTATTTGAAGGTTGATTTCAAGTTTCATGTTCCTCCACATCCACTTGCTAAAATTTGTCATGTAAGTTCACAACCTGTACAGCCTCCTTTGTGCCTGTGAATCTTTTTGTTTAACACTTCAAGACTTTAAAGCCAATCCTTGTTTCTTGGCATGCAGGAAAAAAAACCAACATAAATTCATTCTTACAATTGAATCTCCTTCCAATTAAATGCTCCAATCTCCAACAAACTCAAGTTTCATAACCCTATTGTTTTTTAAAAAAAACCTTACCATTTATGTTTTCCTCAAGAAAATGTCAACTTAATTTAATTATAAATGTGAAACAAACTATATCGTTGAAGGAGACCCATACATTGAAAACAAATGATGCTCTTAAAATACAAAAGACATGGCTTGTATTGTAGCTGAGAATACCTCAATTATATCTATGCTTTTCATGTTAAGAGTAAAGTAAACCAGTGACTTTTTAGTAATAAAAACAATAGAAATCTAATTACCAAATAGAAACAATATATAGTACCAATAATTACATCAACTGGTATAAATTTACCATGTTTCTGAACTAAAAAACATGCCCCCCCTTTTTAATGGCAAACATTGATCTCTATAGTAGTCACAATAAATACAGAAGAATAAAACACAATTTCTTAACAAGTAATAGATCTTTTAACACAATTGTCACTTAAAAAATGTATGTTGCTGAGATGAACTACCATAGCATCACCAATCCTCATTATAATTAAAAATGTGAGAAAGCAATTTAAATCTTTCTCCAGGCCACCTTCACTAAACAAAAGCCTCTCAATATTATTTATTCTGATCCAAGACTACATCAAACAAAAAGATCTTCAGCAGGAGTAGGCAACCTATGGCACAAGTGCTGAAGGTGGCACGTGAGCTGATTGTCAGTGGCACTCACACTGCCTGGGTTCTAGCCACCGATCTGGGGGACTCTGCATTTTAATTTAATTTTAATTGAAGCTTCTTAATCATTTAAAAAACATTATCTACTTTACAAACAACAATAGTTTACTTATATATTATAGACTTAGAGAAAGAGACCTTTTAAAAACCTTAAAATGTATTACTGGCATGCAAAACCTTAAATTAGAGTGAATAAATGAAGACTCGGTGCAGCACTTCTGAAAGGTTGCCGACCCCTGATCTACAGTCAGGAAAATCAGGTCTGTACATGTTCTAGAGTGACCTGAGTAGCTTTAATATCGGTCCTATTCTGATGCAACTGTGGTATGCAGGGGCATCACTAGACAGACTCATAAGGCAAAGGAATAGAAGGCTTGATACAACCAACCCATTTTAAGTGCATGGAGTAGTTCCCCAGTATAAGATATACTGAAACTGTTACCATGGGACAAATTTTAAAGTATTTTTACCTTTATATAGAGAAAAATTGGACCTATAACATTTGTTCTTATTTAAATTGCTGGAACAAAACTGAATGAATCTGTCCACATCTGGTTGCTGTCAAAAACCAAGAAATTGATATGCACATGAAAACTAAAGCAATATTAATAAAGCATAGGACTTCCCATGAACTGCCAAAATAGGTTTGAGTTTGACTCAACTTTTGAATGAAGGGTTTGGGCTAGTTCTTATTCTATTAAGACTGATTTATACTTTTCTAGCGTCGTTAGCTGTTTGGAAGCTATGGCTTGCAGCTCTTCATTTTATTAACAGGGCTAGCAAACAATTGTACTAGGAGGTGGGTGGCTGGTTTTGCTTTTCATTTTATTTTTTAAAGGCAGAGGAATTTCAGCTAAAATGAGAAATAACCACCTGTTCCTTAATGACTTCCCCTCTACTTAAATTAACATTCTTACATCCACAAGAATGTTTGTAGATAGTTGTTAGGCTCAAAAGCCATTGTGGTTACTAAACATATAGAATTTAAAAAAAAAATCAAGGTTGTGCTGAAATGAAGGTAGTTAAAATTCAAAAAGAGAGATTCCTTAATTAACTTAATAAAATTACTAATGGAAGCATTTTAACTGCTAAATTTAATTTACTTGTCAAGATATCAGGCTACAAAGAGAAGGGAAGAGAGGGAATTCTGCTTTCCATTATGATGTGCTCCATTATAGAATAAATTTGCTTAAAATGAAATATATCTTAAAAAGCCATCAATGACATCTTAATTTGTAACAGCCAGTTGAAAAGTAATTAGACTGTGAAGCAATGAGTTCTAGTAAATCAGTGTTTCCCTTTACATAAACATACATTTTTACTATTTATAAACAGGATGGGCTTCCAGGTACTCAAGTAGCAAAGAGTTTGTCTTTCTTCTTTTCATGTTTTGTGCTTTATATTACAAAATTGTCAAAACAAAACATATTGCAACAGGCTTAAGGATTTGAGGCTTGATTCTGCAAGGTGCTGAGCACTCTGTCCCCAATCCAGCAAAGTATTTCGTATGGGCTTAACTTTAAGCACACCAGTAATCCCACTGATGTGCATGCCTCTGCAGTGCTTGCTATTTCCACAGGCAAAATATGAGGCCCTACTTGTAAAACAAATAGAGAATAAATAAATAAAAAAAGGGGGATGGGAATTAAATCTGGTTGGGGTGTGTGTGATACATTGTACATGCTGTTGTACTGCATGTGGAAACTGCCCTACGGGGCAGTTCTTAGAAATTCTCGATAATGTGATGGTCATTTAAGGTTGGATTCTCTGAAGTCCTAAACATTGGCCTAACTCTGCTTTCATTTGAAGTCAATAGTAAAATGCCTATTGACTGCAAATGGAAGCAGAATTAGGCCTATGCTGAACCCTGTTGAATCCTTTAAGTTCTATAATTACTCTAGTCAGGACACTTTGATATGAGATATTTGCTCCTTTAATTCGTACCTCTTTCATTCTCCCACTCTTTTTTTTCCCTGGACCCTTTCCTTCATGTCCATAGTAATGCTGACTCTAACAAGCCTAAGCTTTCCATAGAGACACCCAAATCCCAGTGAATTTCAGTGTGAGCTGGGAACCAAACTCCCTTAGGCTCTCTTGGAAATCCCAGCCTTAGAGGGCAGTACCAACAACAAGCCAACAACCATGACAGTCAGTGTTGCAATGATATCATTTATAAGGAATACAGTGCTATATGGCGGTTAATATTTCTCCATGGCCTTCTTTTTCATGCTACCGTTCCAAGCAGTTATTTTCAGGTCTTCAGGCATGTCAGTTCCTCGCACACCGTAATTCTGCAATTTCCTTCTAATGAGTCTAACTGTTTAGAATTCTTAAAGAATTCTTTAAAGCAGTTTAAATGTTTTGTACTAACTTTTAATAATTTGTAGTAATCATCTTGAGAGAGAGGATTTAACTCACTTTCAAGTTGGATTATAAATGTGCAGTGATATTCTTATTGAAAGCAATCAATTTTAGTCTGTAAAATATATATACTCTTGTTTCCATGGTGAAACTTAGACTCCTTCTAAGACAAACCTTACAGCTGTTTTTAACTAGAAAAGCAGTTGAGAACACTGCTGTGTCTCCACAGTTAAAATAAGCTACATATGAGTTAACAATGTAACAAGCAAAACAAAGATACAAAGCGAACACCATCTTGGAATATATGAGCAGGAGTTTTGTAAGCAAGATACGAGAAGTAATTCTTCCATTCTACTCTGTGCTGATTGGGCCTCAGCTGGAGTATTGTGTCCAGTTCTGGGCACCACATTTCAGGAAAGATGTGGACAAATTGGAGAAAGTCCAGAGAAGAGCAACAGAAATGATTAAAGGGTGGACATAATAGTTTTCATGTACATAAAAGGTTGTTGCAAGGAGGAGGGAGGAAAATTTGTTCTTAATATCTGAGGACAGGACAAGAAGCAATGGGCTTAAATTGCAGCAAGAGTGGTTTAGACTGAATATTAGGAAAAACTTCCTAACTGTCAGGGTGGTTAAGCACTGGAATAAATTGCCCATGGAGGTTTTGAAATCTCCATCGTTGGAGATTTTTAAAAGCAGGTTAGGCAAACACCTGTCACGGATGGTCTAGATACTACTTAGTCGTGCCATGACTGTTGGAGACTGGACTAGATGTCCTCTCGAGTTGCCTTTCAGTCCTATGATTGTATGATTTCAACCAAAGATGTGGGTAATATTCTGCTAAGCAAGCTAGTGGATACTGCTAGTATAAAATAGCACTGACTACATTAAGAGATCTATCTAGGAGAGTAAATGGATGCAGATGGCTTGCTGAAAGGCAGGAATATGAACTTGATTGAACTAAAATTCCTTGCGACCATTAATTTTTCTGTTTCTGTAAGACAGGTCATGGAGGCTGGGAATTTATTCTCCTATTTTCTCACATGCTGGGGCATAATTTACCTGAACAGCTGTACCAACAGACTCTTGTGTGGAGGATCCCTGGCTTTTCCCACATGGGCAAGTCTGAACCTCAGCAATATCCTTCAGGTGGATCAGAAATAATCCATGTCACATAAAGGACTTTCTGTTCTGCAAGGTAAATTTCATTGCGTGCCTGGGAGGAGAAAACAGACCACACCTATCTCTGTTACCCCAATTTTTCCATTAGCATAATGTCTCTGAGGAAGTTGTGCCAGAGGTGTAAGGTAAAGCTATGCTGGGTCATATAGCCCATTATCAGAAAAACACTCGGCTCCCTGCAGCCTCCCCCAACCACTCCCTCCAAATCTGAATGGAGCTTGGGTACAGTAGAGAATTTAGCAGCCTGTTTAAGTTTACCATTATTATTCAGAATATAAAAATTATAGGGAAGAGTTACAATTAGAACAGTAAGCCCTTGAGGAAGTGTGCTCCTGGTAGGAATACTTTTTATAAAGCAACAGACTTTGCCAGCATTAAGTCCATTATATGCATTTAAATGACTTCCTCTACCATTGCTAATTTCAAGAGTTTAAGATGACTTAACTAAAGTAGCTGAAAAATCAAAATATGAAATATTTTACTGCTTGTAGCTGCTGTGCACATTTTTGGGAGGAACATTTTACCATTAATTTAGTCTTTATATATCTTTGCGTAGGAAAGTAGTGTATTAACTTGAGTCCTCTGATGTGCATCACTGTGTACTTCAGCAGAGAATCCTGTGGCACCTTATAGACTAACAGACGTTTTGGAGCGTGAGCTTTCACGTCTGTTAGTCTATAAGGTGCCACAGGATTCTCTGCTGCTTTTACAGATCCAGACTAACACGGCTACCCCTCTGATACTTGACACTGTGTACTTCGTGAACTCCAGTACTGCCAATCCTGTGGTGACTTTATAATATACATGATGACATTGCATGACCATGTACATACATAAATGCCATAATATTTGGCTCCAGAATCACAGGGCTATAAATCATAGACCTGTAAAAGGGAAGATGTTTGTGTTTTTTGGATTATCAGAATCAGAAGTTAGAGAAGATCACCTGGTACATTTCTCTGCCAGTGCAGGGTAGTTCCCTGTAGATCAATTACCCTTTTTTTAATCAAGTATAAACTCACTAGCCTAAGTAAGAGACATGGAAAAGCCTGAAGTCATTGCAACAGGCAGAGTTCTCCTGTGTAGAGAAAGGCAGGGTGCAGAAAAGGTGCGTGGAAGACTTCTGCAGTTCCTTTGTAGCTAGCTTTGCATATTTTGTGGATGGGGTCTATGTGGATCTGACGAGTTAGTCTGAACTGTCTGGATCTACCTACTGACTTGGTCTTTCTTTTGGATCTCTTCTCTTATGTTTCCTAATATATCTATATTTCTTTCTGATGCTGTTAGGATGACAAAAGACATTTTAAAGCTTTGTTCTTGCTGTTACTGTCTGTCTTTTTTTCTCTTTTCTTCCTCTCTTTGTTGCTTTCCTTGTCACATAAGTGATAAGCAGAGGGGGGTGGAGAAAACAAAGAATAAATCTCACTATGAATGAGAACAGTGTGGGTCTTATGGTGGCATTCAGAAATGTTACCCTTTGTTTCAGGAGTGACCATGACTTCCCCACATATAGCTTGAGTTTCCTGTTTACTCAGCAGGGTGATACTTAACATTCTTTTTTATAGGCTTGTTGTTTACTACAGGTTTGGTGGGTGCATTCTGCCTAATGATGGAGAGAGTCCACCTGGCAAGTGAAACATCCAATCTTTGAAGGTCTATCTGGACACATTTGCAAATGGGAAAAAGGGCTTGAAGGCTGTGCTAACTAAAATCTCTCATTTCTGTACTTCATTTTTCTGGGTTCTTGATAGCTTAAAAATATAGTTCCAATGCATATAATACATAAAAAGACTGTAAAATGAACATTAAAATTGCAAAGTCAAGCAGTCAAATGATCAGAAATACTAGAATTAAATTCACATGTTCAACTTTACTTGGGCCCTGTAGCAAAAGCTGCTAGTCTAGAATGCCCCACTATGTCAAGACGTAGTGCTGCAACAACATTTGCCTCAGTTTCCTTCAATGTCCTTTGACCTACTGTGTCTGAAGGAGTGACCCAGCCCTTTGCCTTTAAATAGTCCAGATGATCACTGAATAGGTAGCTAACATTTTTTGTCCTCATTGTTCATTGTGTGCCCCCATGCAATGTTTAGTGCACAACATCCAACTGCTGCACTGAACACAGAATTATTAATTTCCTCACGAGCTTTTTCTAAGGTGCTAAAGTGTCTTATTACTTTGCAAACATTGCGGGGTATATTTTCATAACACCCTGGTGAGGCGAGGGTGTGCTCTTATCCCCATTTTACAAATGGGGAACTGAAGCACAGCAAAACTGTCAGGAGTCCATTAATTTTGAGTGCCCAATTTAAGAAGCTTAGAGCCTTCTTTTTCAGAGTACTTAGCATTTTATAGCACTACATTTGTATAGAGTAGAGCTCCCAGTTGTAAGTGCTGAGCGCTTACTATAAATCAGACTCTAAGTATCTCAAGTTGGGTACCCAGAAAATGAGGAACACACTGTGGCTACGTGTGAAAAGTTTGTCACTTGCCCAGCATCACATAGGAACTCGGTGGCAGAGGCAGACAGACCCAACATCTTTCAATGCCTGTGACTTGCCCAACTTGCCCTCCTTCCCCTCTAGGCCCATATAACCTCTCCATGGTGGCATTCAGCTGCCTTAACCGCAAGGCCATCCCATCTCTTCTGCATCTACCTGTCTCCATTTACCATTTGCCAACTTCTGTAATAAATGAGGCAGGGAACCTATAGACAGTCATGTCCTTTAGTATATTTCCCGGAACACTGTCCATCCCATTCACTGAATGAGGTAGGGTTCCTGTAGGAAAAATAGTATGTGATTATGCAATTAAACTATCATTATGCATGTGTACAAAGGAGCTGAATTATGGCTGCACTACCATTAATGTTGGTATTTCCTAATTGCCAAGTGCTTGACTTTGCAATTGGAACATTCTTTCCCATAGACCCAACTTACCCTTTCCCTGCAGTTCAAGGAATAATCTTTTTTCCATCTTATTCAGCAACCACCCTTCTCACCTAAGAGGCCCAGAACACTCCTTCCTCCTAGCAACCTTCCCTTTCGTTCCTCTCCACAGTATATGACCACACTCAACATCTTTCCATGTCTGTGTGACTTACCTAACCTTGTGACTATCTCTCTGTTCAGTTTGTTGTTCTTCCCCTCTAGGCCCATATAAACTAGCCTCTTTCCTTTTAGTTCAGTGTGGTCCTTTTCTCTGATGAGTCTGTGCAACATATCTGTCAGTTTAGAACCATGTATCCGTCCTTCCTCCGAACCACTCCTACTGTCTCCTTTTAAGAGACTCAAATGATGTGAACAATTTACCTTGGAAGAGCGTTCACCTATCTAATGAAACCCATGTTAGTACATCCTCCTCCTCTGTGTAATAGTCAACATTTTTCCCTTCTTTTAATGAAAATATGGCCTGGCCCAGCAGAGATCTGTTATGCCTTCTCAATACTTATGCTCTGTAGTGTTTTGTACGACTCTGGGGGTATGTCTACACTACACACTAAGCCCAGGTCTGTGGGTCCCGGGCTTAAAGACTCAGTGTTTCCAAGCCCATGCTTTAGCATCCATACCGCATCATAAACCTGGGTTTACAATTGCTGGACCCAGGTTCCACAGTCATGCTAATGCATCCATACTTGTCTGTGCAAACCTTGTAACTTGACCCGCATCACCACTGCAGAATGACAGGACTTGCATCCGAGTCACAGCAGGAGTTGCGCTTTGACTCATCTGGGTCCCAATTACTTGCTGACCCAAGTCAGACTGGTGTGTGTGTGTGGACAGAAAGGGAGCTTTGGCTCAAACCTGAGTCTGCGCTTAGTGTGCAGTGTAGACATACCCTGGTAGGGAATGGGAGTAGTGATAGGCTGTGATGCTTTCCATCCCATATCAGGACTGACTGAAATTTGTTATATATGATGTCCAGTTGGTGCCTTTAGTAAAATGTGCTACTGGTCTCAGTTTGGTTCCCAGTAGGCATGTGTCTGCTTAAGAAAAAAGATATTTGATGCTATTTAGCAACTTGTCAAGAATCTTAACAGACCCAGGGATCAAATGAATAGGAAAGAAGACTGAGCCACTCTTTCAACAATAAATGGTCCATTCTGCATAGGGCTGAAGCTTATTTTCAGGCCAGTGCAGGAAAATGTGCTATATGGGTGCTGGCCTGTTTTCCCAGCCCAGGAAGAGGTTAAATACCATGCCCAGATCTCATTCAAGTATTTCCTTCAATGTACTGTTTATTAATTGAAACAAAAAATATCAAAGTTAACAAAAGAAAGCTATTCCTCTGATCAACACAGGGAGCAGGCCCAGAGGCCTTTCACTCTGCCCTCTTCTGTCTTCTCCAGGGCCAGTCACAGGAGCCAACCTCCCCCCCTGCAGTTGTCTTCCAACTAAGGGTTATCATAAACAGATAGCTAAGGGTTAATGTTTCTTTTACCTGTAAAGGGTTAACAAAGAGAACCAAACACCTGACCAGAGGACCAATCAGGAAACCGGATTTTTCAAAGCTCAAGGGAGGGAATTTGTGGGTGTTCTTTGTCTTGCGGTCTTTCTCTTCTGTTGCTCTCGTCAGCTATGAGAGATCTATTCTCTAGCCTTTCAAATCTCTGTTGTCCCAGTTGTAAGTACAAAGATCGCAAAACAATAGGCTTTTTAATATGTTTTGTTTGTTTTATTACATGTGTGTAGTTCGTTGGATGTTTAAATTGTATTCTTTTGAATATGGCTGTATTGTTCATATTTTTCTTTTAAGCAATTGACCCTGTATTGTCCCTTTTGATACAAGAGATTATTTTTTGTTCTTTTTTTCTTTTTATATATAAGCTTTCTTTTTTTTAAACTTGTTGACTTTTTCTTTTCTTAGTTATGGCAGGGAGTCAGCAGATCTCGGTTCAGCGATGACAGTCTCCTCTCATGGAAAGAACTGGAAGGAGAGGGAAGGAAGAGGAGTGGGGAAGGGGTAAATTGTCATCTCTTGTTTTGTGTTTCAGGGATTGAAGCAGGGAATCTCCTATAATAACCCCAGGGCGGAAAATTTCTGGGAGGAAGTACAAGCGCAGAGAGGAAGTGCGGACTTTTCCCCTTGTTGTGAGACTCGAGGGCATCTGAGTCTTGGGGTCCAGGAAGGTTTTGGGGAGACCAGAGTGAGACAGGCACTGATTCCTGTCTGGTGGCAGCGATATCAGATCTAAGCTGGTAATTAAGCTTGGAGGTTTCATGCAAGCACCCACTTTTTGGACTCTAAGGTTCAGAATTGGGAAGTATGCTTATGATAAGGGTATATCTACCCTTTGAGCAGTAGGTGTGATTCCCAGCTTGAGGAGACATACTTGAGTTAGCTGAATGAGTTAGCCACCCTCAGTGCATGTCTGTCAGACACTAGATACATGTTTGGGTTGGCTACCCTCTCCTGCCATCCATGCTGCCACAGCTACATTATTTTAAGCAGGTTTGCTAACACAAGTGTGCCTCTTGGAGCTGAGGATCACATCAGAGCTAAAAATGTAGACATACGTTGAGCCACTTTTTGGCTTTTATAACCACAGCTGTAGGTAGCTAATCAATTATAGGTGAGGCTGAGACCAAAAGTCCTTCAAGGGGCAGGCAACATGTAACACTTCTGCTCTTGATACCTTTGCTCCACTGATTCCACTTGTTCAATAGACAAAAAGGTTTAGCCTTCAGGGCTGTGAATTTGGAACTGTTAAATTAATTTTGTATTTTTTCTTTAGTCTTTCTGCTCATGCCTAGACTGTTTATCTTTTATTTTATAAACTACACTGGAGTATTTTAAAACTGCTTTAATAAACAATATTTTGTCCTTCAGATTACAAGGCTTAAGCTGAAGATATCCTCTAATTTACATTTACAAGGGCTGTCTCTGTTTTGTCAAGTTTCCAGTTTATCTCTGTGATTTATACCCTGATACCTTATCTATTTTTTTAAAAAATATTTACATTTTTATCTGTGCTTTGCAGTAGCACTCGATGTTTAAAAGTGAAATCTTATATCAAGACAATGAACCTCCACTGTGATCTTCTTCAATGGAACTAATTTTATAAGAGAAGTAAAAATGCAGGCTATACATGACCGGTTTCTTCGAAATGCTAAGATGCCATAACTCACTTGTGTTTGCATGATGTCAGTGTATTTACTTCAGCTCAGTTATTTGTTTTGTTTTGTCAAATGTTACATCTGTGCAGAATTTTGGTCATTCTCTTGATATTTTTCAGTCTTGCATTTATTTTTAATGTATGTATTGTGCTGATAACAGAAATTTTTAACTTCAGTATGGTGGCAGAACAGGCCATGCCCAAGTATACATCAGGGGTGACCAAACTTACTGACCCTCTGAGCCGCATACAATAATCTCCAGAAGTTCAAGAGCCACAAGACATGCACAACCTGCCTCGGAGGGTGGTGCCTGCTGGGGTGAGGGGCTTCTGCCCTGATGCCTTCTGTGGGACTAAAGCCCGAGAAGCCCCTAACCCCAGCACCCCACCACAGGGAAGAATCCCAGAATTCCCTCTAGTCTGGTAGGTGGAGAATGGGGGGCAGTGTGTGGCTCCACAAGCTGCACTTTAACTGTAAAAGAGCCATATGGGTCTCATGAGCTGCAGTTTGGCCATGCCTGGTATACATTATCAGGACCGTATCTGGGTAAATCTAATTGAATGTAATGGAAGTTGAACAGCTAAAATGTGGTGCAAAATACTAAATATGCATGATGTAGTTTTGTTTCCCACTAAGCTGCTAATAAATTATTTTCCTAACTGTAGACAATTTCCCCAAAAACCTAGATTAGTGAGAGGAAAATATATTGTACAGAAAACGGTTCATAACACTGAACTTATATAAACATGGTGGTAGACAAATTGGGCCTAACCGCTGTAGCCCTGAGTAGGATGACCAGATGTCCCAATTTTATAGGGACAGTCCAGATATTTGGGGTTTTGTCTTATGTAGGCATCTATTGCCCCTCTACCCCCGTCCCTATTTTTCACACTTGCTGTCTGGTTACCCTAGCCCTGAGTAGGAGGCAGCGATGCTTCCTAGAGCTCCCCAGCTTGCAAAGTGGAGTATTCGTGCCCCACTCACTGGTTTCAAGGGGCACTGGGGGCCTTTTCTCTTCTGGGGTAATTTGAGTCCTAGAGGATAATAGCTGTGAGCAGTCCCTGGTGCAGGAGATTACAGAGACTGAAATTGTGGCTGATTTCCATATGGGAGATGCAAGAGAACGAATGATTCTTCTCATTCTTTCCACTTGCATGAGGGCCTGACCACAGTCTGGCCCATAGTCATTTTTCCTATGCATATTTTGTTCTTATAGATGATGGTGCAATTTCAGAGTACTGTGTTGCATGCTTCAAGATAGTGTCTCCCTCTGTCACAGGCTTGACTTCTCTTGGCTGACTATTATTAAATCTGAGTTAATTTATGGCATTAACTCATATTCTCCAAATGGTTAAACCTGTTTGAATCTGTGCTGGATGACTCATATTTCTTGCAAATTTATCACCCCAAGAGATCTGTCAGGATTGAACACCTTCTGCTAAGCCTGAAGACTACCCAGACCAGCCTCCAGTATGATTGAGCATGGCTGGGTTGCAATAGGATTGCTTGATTGGCTGGCCTGCCTGATTGGTTGATGGGAGACAGCAGGCCTGCTTTTTAAGCTGAGCAGCAGCCCCCAGTTGTCTGCTGAGTACTTCTGCTCACAGCTGCAGTTGCTCCTGCACCAACTTGAATGCCTGGCTCTGGTTCCAGCCTCTTCACTCAGGCTCTGACCTTGGTTCTAGTTTCCAAATTCAGCTCTGATTCTTAGCCCCTGGCTCTGCTTCCTTGTCCCGCTCAGTCTGGTTGCTGATGCCTGCCCCAACAATAACTTAGACTTTGAGAAGTTATTTGTTGAATCATGACAGTTGTTCTAAATCAGCAGAGCTCCACTGATTTGCAATGGAGTTACACCAGTTTATACCAGCTGGGGATATGGGCCCTTGTTTCCAATGTCAGGTTACATTAAACATTGTCTTTTCCTTTTTCCTAACACACATGACTACTTAAACAATATTTTCTTTATATATCCACTTACAATATCAGTTGAATAGCTATTGCTATCTTTTATTCAATGTAGGAACTTTCAACCCACAATACTGGCCATGTTACCTATGTTAACTGTGGTGTAGATTGAAAGTTTCAGCTCGGCAATGACATTTATTCGTATGGAAATTATATAAATGCCCTCTGAAATTATATATCATGGATAGTTAAGTCACATTGTCATTCATATGTATACACTTTCCATAGCACTGTCATCTTTGTTACTATTATATCATCAACTGATAACCTCTGCTTTGTTGGCCAGAAGAAACAAGTTAAATAAGAGTTGAAAGCAGGAGATGAGGATATGTAGCTGAGGAGAAATGAGTAAAGATGGACACACTAAACTGCACGTTTGTAACTTCTTTGATCCTGTTCTGGCTTACTGGGAAGCTAATTGATTACCCTGACACACCTTACTCTATAAATAGTCTCATTAGAGACAAGTCAGTATGACTATCTATGAAGTAAATTGCTACCTATATTTAGACGAGGTATCAGAATCTGGTTATGCTAATTTACCACACTAGCATTGTTTAGTATGTCTCTGATTAAAATGTGTAGTGCAAAGAAAATCAATATGAAAATGTTTAGAAATGCCAAAAGTGAAACACGTAACAAATTTTTGCCAACTGCCTTTTTAAAGGAGCTGATATTCCTGAAAAAAGGTAAAGTACTTGTTGCTCTTTCCAGTATTGTATGCCTTATTTCAAAGTGTTAAGCTCATCAACCAGCTTTACATGTCTTTGGCATCCAAAGACAGCAGTGATGGTGATAATAGTGATACTTAGCACATATATAGAATTTTAAGTGTTCAAAGGTTGTGTTCAAAGGTTGTACAAGAAACATTATTTAATTCTCACTACTCTCTTGCAGAGAGGTAAGTGGTGTTATCCTGTTCTGACACATGGAAAATCTGAAGAACAGAGGTAAACGACTAGCCCAATATCACACAGGAAGTCAATTGCATAGTCAGAATTTGAACTCAGAATTTCCTGTCCCTGAACTTATTTCACTGAGCATGCTGCCTATGTCATGGTTTGTTGTTAAGAGTGTAGTTCTTCTAATGCTGCTGTGTTCTGAAGCATGGCAGGGGTTTCCATTTGTTTGTTCTTTTGAGGCTTTGTTTACTTATTGGTTTCTATTGTATAACATATCATTTGGAAACTAGTGTTTACTTTGTCTGCTCTTTTCTTATGGAGGATCAAGGTACAACTTGATATCACCAATGAAGCATCTCTGTGCCTTCTTCCATGCTGCTCCTTAGGTGTATAGAACCTCTTCCCTGAAATTATCCAAGGCAGCCACTACTCCTCAAAATCCTCAAACCCACCTCTGGGTTTAAACCCACTTAATGGTGGTTAGGTGGACAGACATACAAAGACAGCTGACATTTACCCCATAATATGGCGAATTGCCAATGTATAGTTGTATATAAAAATGAATATTTGATTGTAGTCCTCTCCCTCTTCTCTTCACATGTCACTTTTTGCTTTGTATTATATGTTTCTCAGAGGAGAGATTACCATTTTAAGTGGGGGTTTTAGAGTGCTTTTCACAATGGGACACTGATCCTGGTTGGGGCCTCTGGGTGATATCGTCTGGAGGCCTCAAACAGAGACTGGCGCCAAGGAACTAGGTGCTATACTCACACACATAATGAAAAGACTACCCCTACCCCAGAAAATCCCCTCAGTCCATAGTATAAATGTTTAAAAGTCCCCTCTAGAGATCTGGCATTACTGTTATATTGCCAAAATAGTTTTCATTGATACAACAAGAGAGCTCTCTGCTGATCTGTGAATCTCCTAGACTCTGTCCTTCAATATCTCAATGATATTGTGGATCAAATCTTCAGAATGTGGGTTCAAATTTACTTGCAGAAAATATCTTTATGAACACAAAACTATTTGCATGTGCACCATCCACTGCCAGGGGGAAGGAGTTTAACGTGGATCAGACAGGAGAGAACCCCTAGTTGAGTCCCATTTGCCCAGATGATTGACTTGTTCTGCTTGGGTCACTTGACTTGTTCTGCTTGAGCTATGCAGGGTGTGCTGTGATAGTACTGCAACTCATCAGGGAACCCACTTAAATTACTACTTAAATGTGCTTTCTCCAATTTAGAAGAAAGCATATTAAAAAGATTAACTGATTGAAGCTGAATTAGGAGGCTTTCCCCAAATTCTGAGTGATTTATTTTCCCCTGGTTCATTTGGCAAGGTCTGTAGCTCCACACTACTATTTTTTTCAGCTATGAAATCCATAGGGAATGCTTCTTGGTGAGGGAAAAATGCTTTAATCATCCATCCGTCACCCACTTTTCCACTTCAAATATTGGCCATACCTATTTGGATGGGCTTGTATATTCCTGAAGAGCTCGTCTACACTGTCCAGACCCAGATATTTGCCCCATATCACTATCCCAAACCTAGGGAACGCACTTAACATCTAAGTCATCATTGACCAGCTCAATGCAACTACATGAACTTACTTATGTCAGCTGAAGATATATCCCTTCATCTTTTGCAATTTCTGTTAAACTGATCATCATTCTTTTCAGAATGAACATTGTCAAATACTTTTACTAATATATATTTTTCTCCAACATATTTTAATACTTTGGTAGCTTGAAAATGTACAGGAAATTAATTCACTTTAAACTCTTTTTCCATTGTGGAATATTGATAATTTTCTACCCCACTTTCCTAGAGCCAGCAGGAGTTCTAGGGCACAAAATGCTGTTTTAAGCAGACTCCCCATAACAATGGCTATTTAAAATATTTTAAGGACAGAACCAAATATTTATTTGTAATATTTTCCTCACTGGATTACAAGAGTTTTAAGGTAGGCCTTATTCTGAACCCAAACTGCTTGACCCTTTCCTTTGACAGTAAATTCAGTGATACTATCCTACTTTAGGTCCTGTGGCAGAATTTTTTTTTGTATGTTTAGGATGAGTTCCCAGACTATTATCAAAAACTCCATGAAATTTAAAAAGTTCACATTGCTGCTCAAGAGCTTGTCTTTTCAGGGGCAAAGTCGGTAGTTGCAGCAGAAGGCCATACTGTAGATATGCATGTTGGGTTCACATTAGGGTGACCAGATAGCAAGTATGAAAAATCAGGACAAGGGGTGGGGGGGTAATAGATGCCTGTATAAAACAAAGCCTTGAATATCGGGACTGTCCCTATAAAATCAGGACATCTGGTCACCTTAGTTCACATGTTGTCCTTAGTAGGATGCCTTTGCAGTTCACATTTTTTTATGTTTTATTTTAAAGAACCCAAACCCACTATAAAAAAAAAAAAAGAAACCCAACATAGTGAAATATCTTGAATGCTAGCAATGGGACAGATATTTAGAGGAAAGGCAGAACCTTTGTTCTGAAAACTCGTCGAACCTAGATACTGCAGCACATATGACAACTAAAAATCATGCAGTGTTCAGAGACCTCTGCAACCTAAAATCGTCACTCACAATTTATTTGCTTTTTCTTAGTTGTAAATTAGACCTTTAATGTTTGCATGGGTTTATGGTATTGAATATTTTCTTTTTCAATAGAGCTAAAAAGAGACAAAAGCCAACAAGTTTTGGTGTAGTATCTTTGTTTCTTTTCATTTTTCTGTGCCAGGGGATGTTGGAATGTGTTAGGGGTATGCAAGAAAGATCAGTACAAATGTTCATTTATTGCTTCTTCCTTCAGTCTTTTCTCCTCCCTTCTCAATTCCTTTCACCATCTTTTCTTCTTTTATTCTCCATGCCCTCTTCTCTTGTCCTCTTTCTATTTATATCTCTATTATTCTCTATTTTAATTTGCCCTGCCCCTTCTTATTTTCTTTAATTCCCCTTTTTCTTTTCTTTCCTTTCACTGTCCAATATTTCTAGATGTGAAAGGCTGTTTTAGTGTGTCAATGTGCCATTTCATTCCCTGATTTTTGATTCTTTTAATTTTCTTGTTCAGAGTGGATGTGCTGTTTCCTGAAGAGGTCAGGAATCAGTACAGGGATACACAGTGATTAATATCAAGTAAAATATAAAGTGGAAGACTCGAAAATAGCAGACAGTGAAAGGGATCACAAAACCTTTTGCCTCCAGAAATGTGGGTTTAAAATCCTGGTTCAGATTGCTGGTAAAATTGAATTTGATCTCTTTCCATTCCTCATTAGCCCATATCTTAAAACCACCGTGCAGGTAGGTGTGAGTAGAGATTTCTGTTCATATGAGTCCAAGGAGTGGGAATAACAGGGTATTTTCCTTGTAGGAAAAGACTGAGGTGTATTGAAAAAGCTTATGCATCACTTGCCAATGTGGGGTGAAATCCTAACTCCTTTGAAGTCAATAGCAGTTTTGTCATTGACTTCCATAGGTCCAGGATTTCACCCAGGGTGTTTTCCACCAGTCTCTCGCTTTCATGAACACTGCTTTCCCACCAACTACATTTTTTAAACAATTTAAAAAGGTCAACCACACTCCATAGTTGTTTGTTTTGCTTCCCATCATTCTGCTCAATATACTTTTAGAATTACTGAGAAGACAATAAAATGCTTATCAGAGTCAATTTCCTGTGCCTCAGGCAGTTTGATATATCTGTTACTGTTAAGTGGAATCTTTTGTAGTAATTCTGTTGCATGAATAAAAGGGGTAAAAACTATTTTAATACCATATTTTCATTTATTAGTTATATTTTTTTAAATGTTATGTGCACATAATTTCAGATAGAGAATAAAAGTCTGTCCATCTCAGTTAGAATTTCAGCTGAATGTTGTAGAAAGCAATGTAGGTCCAATACTCATCGTGGAAGAATCTTGGTGTTGCCAAAGGAGAGAGGGAAACTGCAGATTATTAACTGCATAGCTTGTCTTTGTTATATAGATAACTTTCTATAAATTTCCTTTTTGTGGCTCTATAATGTCACATTTTAAAATATTCAGGTTGATCTTGTTGTCTTTACATAAAAAATTAATGATCATGAAAGTATTACTATATTTATTTTAAAGGAACTATTTTCTACATTTTAATTAAAAGTTGTAATTCACCATCTTTTGACCAAATTATCTTAAATCTTTATCTTATTGGTAATGGGTATTGGGCCAGATTCAGAGAGAAATACAATCGTTACTTAATGCAAACAGTAAAAATCTCAGCATTTCCAGAGATATGGTTCAGTTCAATTCATGTGCTGTGCTAGCTATGCCTTTTTAATTAGAAATATTCTCCTATTTATGCAGGAATACTGGGGGAAAAGGGCATTGTCGTCTTCATTATGTATTCCATGAGGATCACAAATGGACAAAAACAGACATAATATGATGACTGTTTTGTTATTAAAGCACTTTAATAAGGCTAATGCTTCCATATGAATAATTTTCAAAATAATTTTCTGCTATTTTGAAGGTGTGCACTGGTCTAATATAGAAATAAAGGATTACTTCTGGGAAATATTAAACCATTAATTTTGGTTTGAAAACTTTTTCCTTATTTTCCATATCTAAATAAACCAACCCAATACACAACCAAAAAGTGCTTTGCAAAATTAATTCCTATTCTACTTAGGTGCTACATTATTGTACCATATGCCGGAAATACTGGAAAAAATGCAGGCAATGCAAAAAGAGTTGAAAGTTAAAATAAATTGCAGATAGTAAAGGACAACTTGTGAATTGCTAAAATGTGTGTGTATATATATATATACATACATAGAGAGAGAGAGAGAGAGAGAGACATCTGCCTTTTTCTGCTGTGACTTTCTGTAAAGGAGATCTTTTCCTAGACTATTTGTAGTGTAGCTATTGATGAAGAAAAAGCTGCGGGAAGCAGAACCTTATCTATATGCATTACTTTGATTTCAAATTATTTTTAGCATGGCTTTTATTGTACTCATTGTTACATACATAAATCTTTAAAGTAATACGTTTCATAAGAAATGGTCATAAAAATTTACAGCCAGTAACTTTTCCCCTGTCCCTTACAATGATATTCTACTAAAACCATTAAATGGTTCTCATTAATGCCCTTTAAATGATTGTGTAATGACCCACAATCGCTTGTAAGTGAACAACCATTAAAGAATTACCAGTTCTTAGCATGCTTTTAAGTACAGTTTAAATACATGGGAGGTACCATATAATATATTAGAAAAAGTATTACATTTGAAATTGTAAAAACATGATCGCTGCAAAAGAATGAGATGTGGAACTCTGTCCTGCACTGACCATAGCTCTTACCGAACAAAGTTATTATGGCATATCTTATTGCATATATCCTTTTTTCAAAACTGAATCTTTATTTTTATTAGAATAGTTCAGATTTATAAGCTTAATATTGAAATTAACTAACAAACTATAGAAACTTAAGACGACGACAAAGGATGGTTTTCTTACAAATATGCTGAGAACAAAAGCCTGGCTTAAGCCTACCAATGATTGTTTGTTGTTGGGAAATCTGACCAGTCTGGCATCTGAAAAGGGTGCCTTTGCTCTTTAGTATCACAAAAACCTCTAGACAAACATAGCAATGTTCATCTGAAGTGGAGTTGTTCAAAAATATGGGAAAGGGACCTCCAGATGCCCAGCAGATCTTACGCAGTCTCTTTTACATTGTGCAATTCTTTAGATTTCATTGCTGCACTTAAAATAGATATAAGGACATAAAGGTGATTGGGAAAGTATATTTAATGGAGAGCCATCATCCTGCCATTGGGGTGTAAGCAGTCACCTGCTATTTCTTAGACTTTTCTCTGATGCCAGTTTGACCCTCTGCAGTGATGCTGCTCTGGCACTTCAGAGAAACAGGATGGAGGGAGCAGCATTTTCAGAGGGGAGGAGTGTTTCTACCAGTCCAAAGCGATGATTTGAAACTGTTAGAAATGTAGGACTGGGAGAGACCCCAGGAGATCATCAAGCAGGACCAAGTCAGCCTAGACCATCCCTGACAGGTGTTTGTCTAACTAGTTCTTGAAAACCTCAAAAGATGGGGATTCCACAACCTCCCTTGCAGGGGTGGCTCTAGCTTTTTTACCACCCCAAGCATGGCAGTCAGGCTGGCTTCGGTGGAGCACCTGTGGGAGGTCCCCAGTGCTGCAGATTTGGTGGCTTGCCTGCGGGAGGTCCACCCGTCCTACGGTTTCAATGTACCCGCCTCCAAATTGCCGCCAAATCCATGGGACCAGTGGACCTCCCACAGTCAAGCCGCCGAAGGCAGCCTGACTGCCGCCCTCGCAGGGACTAGCAGGGCACCCCCCACGGCTTGCTGCCCCAGGCACACACTTGAAGCGCTGGTGCCTGGAGCTGCTGTTGCTCCTTTGGATGCCTATTCCAGATCTTAAGTACGCTTATAGTTAGGCTTTCCTAATATCTCCCCTAAATCTTGCTGCAGATTAAGTTCATTAGTTCTTGTCCCACCTTCTGTGGACATGGAGAACAATTGATTAATTCTCTTTCTAGCAGTCCTTAACATATTTGAAAACTGTTATCAGGTCCCCTCTCTGTCTTTTTTTCTCAAGATTAAATATGCTTAATTCTTTAAACCTTTCCTTACATGTCAGGCTTTCTAAACCTTTTATCATTTTATAAGCAAGCTCTTCATGCCATTATCCAAGTCATTAATCAAAATATTGAATATTACTAGATTGAGGACTGACCCCTGCAGGACCCTACTAGATACACTTACCCAGTTTGACGACAAACCATTGATAACTACACTTTGAGTATGGTCTTTCAACTAGTTGTGAACCTACCTTATAGTGATTTCATCTAGACCATGTTTCCCTACTTTGTCTGTGAGAATGTCATGTGGGACAGTGTGCAAAGTCTTACTAAAATCAAGCTATATCATGTCTACTGCTTCTCCTATCGAGTAACCCTGTCAAAGAAGGAAATTAGGTTGCTTTGGTGCGATTTATTCTTGACCATAGTGGCTATTTCTTATAGCCCTATCATTATCTTGGTGCTTACAAATTCATTGTTTAATAATTGATACCTGGAAAGATATTGGAACCAAAGTTGGGCTGAGTGGTTTATAATTCCCTGGGTCCTCTTTGTTCCCCTTTTTTAAAGTTAGTTACCCTTCTTCAGTCCTCTGGGATCTCATCTCTCCATCAGTTCTCAAGGATAATTGATAACGGTTCTGGGATTGCTTCCTTAGCTAGTTCCCTAGGAGGAATTTCATCAAGCCCTGTCAAGTTGAATATGTTTAACTTATCTAAATATTAGGGAGATTAAAAAAATAATCGTGATTAATTAATCACACTGTTAATAATAGAATACCATTTATTTAAATATTTTTTTCTACAGTTTCAAATATATTGATTTCAACTACAACACAGAATACAAAATGTACAGTGCTCATTTTATATTTATTTTTAATTAGATGTATTTGCACTGTATAAAAACAAAAATCATATTTTTCAATTCACCTAATACAAATACTGTGGTGCAATCTCTTTAGCATGGAAGTTGAACTTACAAATGTAGAATTATGTACAAAAAAACTTGCATTCAAAAATAAAACAATGTAAAATTTTAGAGCCTGCAAGTCCACTCAGTCCTACTTCTTGTTCAGCCAATCACTCAAACAAGTTTGTTTACATTTGCAGAAGATAATGCTGCCCACTTCTTGTTCACAATGTCACCTGAAAGTGAGAATAGGTGTTCTCATAGCAGTGTTGTAGCCAGTGTCACAAGATATTTACATGCCAGATGCGCTATAGATTCATATGTCCCTTCATGCATCAACCACCATTTCAGGGAACATGCGTCCATGCTGATGATGGGTTCTGCTTGACAACGATCCAAAGCAATGCAGACTGATGCATGTTCATTTTAATTATCTGAGTCAGAAAGCACCAGCACAAAGCTGATTTTTCATTTTTGGTGGTTCAGTTTCTGTAGTTTCCATATGAGAGTATTGCTCTTTTAAAACTTCTGAAAGCATGCGCCACACCTCGTCCCTCTCAGATTTTGGAAGGCATTTCAGATTCTTAAACCTTGGGTCATGTGCTTTAGCTGTCTTTAGAAATCTTACATTGGTATCTTCTTTGCGCTTTGTCAAATCTGCAGTGAAAATGTTCTTAAAATGAATGACATACTGGGTCATCATCCAAGACTGCTATAGCATGAAATATATGGCAGAATGTGGGTAAAACAGAACAGGGGACATACAACTCTCCCTCAAGGAGTTCAGTCACAAATTGAATTAACACACTTATTTTTTTAACAAGCATCATGAGCATAGAAGCATTTTCTCTGGAATGGTGGCCGAAGCATGAAGGGGCCTGTTAATGTTTAGCATATCTGGCACATAAATACCTTGCTATGCTCGTTACAAAAGTGCCATGCAAATACCTGTTCTCACTTTCTGGTGACATTGTAAATAAGAAGTGGGCCGCATTACCTCCTGTAAATGTAAAAAAAAATATTGTTTCTTAGTGATTGGCTGAACAAGAAGCAGGGCCGGCTCTACAGTTTTCGCCGCCCCAAGCAGCGCACCGAATTGCCGCCGCGGATGAGGGGGGGCAGTCCGTGTGCCCTTAAGGTGGCAGGCGCGTTTCTGCAGTGGCAGCAATTCCGCGGCAGCTTCTATGTTTAGCTGAAGCCGCAGCAGACAGCTAAACATAGAAGCTGCTGCCGAATTGCTGCCACTGTGGAAACGCTTGTGCCACCCTAAGGGCACACGGACTGCCCCCCCATCCGTGGCGGCAATTCAGCGCACTGCCTAGGGGCAAAACAACAGGGACTGCCGCCCCTTACAGATTGCCACCCCAAGCACCAGCTTGGGATGCTGGTGCCTAGTTCCAGCCCTGACAAGAAGTAGGACTGAGTGGACTTGTTGGCGCTAAAGTTTTAC
Organism: Chelonoidis abingdonii; assembly: GCF_003597395.2. Taxonomy (NCBI): domain Eukaryota; kingdom Metazoa; phylum Chordata; order Testudines; family Testudinidae; genus Chelonoidis; species Chelonoidis abingdonii. Next base: position 196,002,528 of record NC_133771.1, read on the forward strand.
ATTATTTTGTTTTTGAGTGCAATTATGTAACACAAAAACATTATATTTGTATGTTGCACTGTTACAACAAAGAGATTGCACTACAGTACTTGTATAAGGTGAATTGAAAAAATGAAATACTACTTCTTTTATCATTTTTACAGTGCAAATATTTGATTTCAATTACAACACAGAATACTATATGAAAACTTAGAAAAACATACAAAATATATAATTTCAATTGGTATTGTTCAACAGTGTAATTAAAACTGCAATTAATCACAATTAACTTTTTTAATCATGATTAATTTTTTTGAGCTAATGGATTAATTGACAGCCCTACTAAATACCCTTTAACCTGTTCTTTCCTATTTTTGGCTTGTGTTCCTTCACTCTTGTTAATATTAATTTATTTGATATTAACCTTTTTTAGTGAAGACTGAAGCAAAATAGGCACTGAACACCTCAGCCTTCTTGACATCATCAGCTAATAGCTCTCCTTCCCCACTAATAAGAGGACCTAAACTTTCCTTCATCTTTCTGTTGGTCCTAATGTATTTAAATAACTTCCTCTTATGGTCCTTTATGACCCTGGGTGACCTAGCCTACATGCTTGTGCTATTCTTTTATGCTCTTCCTTAGCAATTTATGCATGTTTCCAATTTTTGTAGAATCCTTTTTGATTTTTCAGGTCATTAAAGAGCTCCTGTTGGAACTGTATTGGCCTTTTACTAATCTTCCTATCTTTCCTTCAGATTAGGCTTGTTTCCAGCTATGCTTTTATCTCCTTGAGAAACTGCCTGCTTTCATGAACTCCATTATCCTTAGATTTTCTTCCCATAGGAACTTACCTACCAGTTCTTCGCGTTTGTTGTCCTTATTCTGTTGCTGTCACTCCTTCCTTTCCTTTAGGCTCAAGAAATCTATCATTTCATAATCACTTTCACCGAAGTTGCCTTCCATCTTCAGATTTGCAACCAGTTCCTCCCTACAACCAATGATTATGTAATTTAATAACACAACGTGCAACGTGCTAACTTGCCTATCACATCTTTGAAGGGTTCACAGAAATATGGTGGCTTACCATGTGTACCCCGTTTGCAAGGTCTGTCCTTGTTTGCTTTACAAAAAGCAGTAATCTGTCCAGTTTTTGTAACTCTTGGCAACTGACCACCTGACTGCGCAATTACAGCTGGGCCAGACAAACTGATGATAGTCTGGGTGAGCTCAGTCTTCTGTTGTCACGCCATCCTTCCCCCCTGTCTCCAGGGGGCTTCATATTGAGCCGTCTCCCTTTTCACATCTACCAAAGAATTCCTCTAGACACATCTCTGAGCCCTCACTAATATCTTCCGCTGCAGTGCTCTCTTAGAAGTCTGTTTGCTTCATATTAATAGGAATAAGTTGAAAAAACTCCTAATTTAGTTCATCCAGTCTCTGCACCTGCCACTGCAGAGTTGTTCCCATTGTATGTTTCTTTGTATTTTGTCCACTTTTGTTTTAAGTCCTGCAAGTGACAGGTCCTCCAGCGCTTACCTTGGGAACTGTTTAAACTAACACATTTCATTGTCAAGGAATTTTTTTCTGCCTAGATACTCTCCCTTGATTCCAGTCCAGGTACCATGCAAAGGGGGATCTTAGAAATACACCTATAATGCTAGTATATTTTCTCATTCCTAGTTTCATACTATTATGCCTGCAAGAACTATACCCCTTATACAGTCTTGTTACCTTAAAAATGTTCCTAAAGAAAGTGAGGTGCCACTGTTGTTGTTGTTGTTGTTGTTCCAGGGGAGGACTTACAGGAACTTAAAATCATTTAATAGAATATATGATTCATGACAGAAAATCCTCTGCAAAAAAGGTACAATGTAAAGTTTTAGGATTCTACTTTTCTAAACAATTCTTCTCCACTGAAATTTAAACTTCAATTTTTCAGTTACTATCATATCCCTTATTTATTGCTGGATAGCCCTGCTGTCTGCCTATTCTTACTTTATGAAAATAATCAAAATCAGAGATGGCCTCACTGGGAACATAGAAATCAAACTGGAAACAGCGACACTTAACCTATCAGCCTTGTGGTAATTTGGATTTCTTATATAAAAAGAAGCTTTCAAAACTTGCAGTGATGTCTTAAGAAACAGATCCCATGTCCCTCATTGCTGGTGAAGACAAGTGTAGGACAGCTAGCCCTCATGCTAACCAAAATAATCAAAAATCCACTCTGCAAGTGCAGCAGTCCAGTCTGCTCCGAGGAAACCCATACTTGATGCAAATCTCTGACCTTCCAAAGTAAGATACACTGGTCTACAATTTTTGAGAAGCCGTCTGCTTCAGAGATAAAATGTGGTATTTATTATGTATTTTGATGTGCTGAATTCAAATATGACAATTAAAACTGGCTACAGTTTAAGGTATTTAAGTTTTTACACTTTATGTCTATGTATATTGTGTAGATAGTAGAGTTTAATCATAAATTGTAAACCTAGGTCTTTTCATGTGTTTATGGTTGCTTTACATGATATTCAACCTGTCCTGTTTATGTAAACATTTAAAAATCAGCAAAAGGGTTATATAAATAAAATTATTATAAACAAAAGGCAAAAAACATGTACATAGTTTAGTCCTATCCAGTGTCTACTCGGCGCTTCTTGGCTTGTCTCTTGTATTCATTAAATGGAGCATCTCTTGTCACTGTCCAGCAATAGTCTGCAAGCATGATGGCTCCATTTGCCCTGATAGGTTTCTCCATTGTTGCAATGTCCTGGTGAAATCACTCACCATGCTCGTCGCTCACTGCTCCGCAGTTCGGTGGAAAAAAATCTAGATGAGAGTGCAAAAATGTATCTTAGTGACGATGTGGCAACAAGGCTTTGTATGCCTTGAGGAGGTTTTCCACCAACACCTGTAGTGTCTGCCTTGTTGTATCCGAGAAAATTTATTGCCACTAACTGGAAGGCTTTCCATGCCGTCTTTTCCTTGCCACACAGTGCAATGGTCAAATGCATCATCTCGAAGAAGTTCACGAATCTGAGGACCAACAAAGACACCTTCTTTTCTTAGCTTCACTTAACCTTGGAAATTTTCCATGGAGGTACTGAAAGGTGCTCGTGTTTTGTCAGTGGCCTTGACAAAGTTGTTTTCTGAGACCCAGCTTGATGCGTAAGGGTGGTAACAATCTTCCTTGATTCAACACGTGGTGGATGCTGAACACTTTTCCTCCCAGGCTCCAATGACTGTTGGAGTGGCCAATCTTTCTTGATGTAGTGGGAATCTCTTGCACCGCTCTCCATTCGCAGAGAAAACAGCAGTACTTTGTGTATCCAGTCTGCACACCAAGCAAGAGAGCAACACCTTCAAATCGCCACAAAGCTGCCACTGATGGTTGGCATAGATTATGCACCTCAAAAAGTTCTTTCATGTTGTCATAGCTTTCCTTCATATGGACTGCATGACCAACTGAATTATGGCAAAACATTGCCATTATGCAGCAAAACAGCTTTAAGACCCGTCTTCGATGAATCAGATGAACAGTCTCCACTCATCTGGATTGTGAACGATGTTGAGGGCTGCATCACACCATCGATGTTGCAGCACAAGATCACTTTCATGAACGAAGAATGGGACAAGATCCTTTTGACTGTCACGGAACATGGAAACCCTAACATCACCTGCCAGGAGATTCCGCTGCTATAGTCTGGAGCCCAACAGGTAGACTAGAGCCAATCAACAATTTTAAGCATCATTTTTGTTCTCAGTGACCCAGAATTAGTAAAGTTTGACTACATTTATTTCAGAAGCGTTTTGGCTGTAGAGCAGTGTTATTAGGAAATGAAGGCATGCAAATACCACCAGTAACACCTTCCTCAATATCTCATTTCCCTCACAAGCAGACTTCTGTGAAACATTTTGTGGAGACAGCTCTTCTATCTCTAATGGTTCTGGGTCTGGGACAGTGGCAAAGGTTGATTCTCATTCTGCTGTGACTCTCTGCAGTCTTCATTACCATTGCTCATAAAGGTGCTTCTGGCTTTCAAAGCATGATACAAGCAGATGGAGTTACATTCCTGCCATTCATTGTAGATCCCAGACCTGCCCATTCTCTCCAAAACTTCCTAACCTGTGTGAGATTCAGCTTATGAGATCTTCTATTCCACCTCTAATACATACAAAAGTAACTACAGAGTGAGCCTGTGAGACAGAATGGACTACAGTGACATAGTATGTTGATGAGGTGCAGTTATAAGCTTTCTTTGCTAATGAACAAGTCAACACTAAGTCCCAGTGCTGGAAAAATAAAGTATGGCTGCAATTAAATCAGAGAAGACAAAGTTTGAAGGCAATGATGACATGAGCAGGGAAACACTTAGATCTTTCCTCTGGCATCAACCTCAGCTTAGAGTGTCTGACCACAAGTTTTCAAGACAGTATGGAAATCTAGGATCACACTGGACTCCCTGGAGCTCCTGGACAGCTGGATTACAATAGTGGCAAAGAATCCTTTCTGTTATCTGAGATTTGCCAGGAAACTGGGCCCCTTCCTCTCAATACTACTGTGATCCGTGCTTTTGTCAATCCCATGTGAGTCTACTGCATCTCACTGTACCTGGGGTTGTTAGTAACCACTACCAGAAAAATTCAATTCTTACAGCATTTGATAAGCCACTTCCTAAGCAATGAAGACCAATGTGATTTTATATTATTGGTTCTGCATGCAACACAGTGGTACTTGCCTACATTGTAGCCTTCCTCTTAATGTACTGAGATCAAGGTCCATGAGCAACCACTTATCTAATCTGAGTGACTCTTTGGTGCTTTATAAATACCAATCACCAAAATATCTAAACATAGCATCTTATCTATGTATCACTCACCATAGCTATGCTGCACAAGTACAAGACAGTCTCAGGGTAAGATTTTAGTCTCTCTTTAGAGAAAAGATTCTGACTAAGGAACTTCTTGGCAGAGCCCCAGTTAGACAATGGTGCAGTCTAGGAGAGGAGATATGCCAATGGAATTTGTAAATTTCTTTGTTTGCATGAACTTCCTCCTCCTTCAGCAGGATAACCATATTTTCACAATCAAAACAGGACACATATGGACATGTTAAATGTAAAAAGTGGTCATACGAAAGTACAATTATTTTTAAAACGTGCTTATGTCACTACTGCTAGCTTCTGACTCATCAAGCCTGGTTCTTGGAGTGGAGGATTCAGGGTCATGATGAGTTTATCCTGAAATGCAGAACAAGGGACATTTTACATTCTCTTTGAGGAACAGAACAGCTTTGATAGTATCTTCATTTGGCTTTTCTCTCCACTTTACATGTTGTTCATTACACTGGATGGTCCATTGGACTCTTTGTTCCTGGTAAACACAGAGCAAATTCTGGAACAAATGGTTTGTAGTTATTTGTTTTTTTTAATTGATTCAGTGAAAAACTAGGACACCCAGGACATCCTGAAAGAAGTTCCTGGGACACTGGAACATCATACGAACAACCAAGACTGTTATGGTAAACTGGGACACAGTCACTTTACAGTTCAGGTTCTCAATCTAATAAATCTTGCATCCACTATGGATAACTTCAACAGTAGAGCTGGTTCAAAAATGTCATGGAAATTAAAATTCTGACATTATTCATTATGTTTTTGCTCTGATAAGTAGGAATCATATTGTGCAGAAACGAAGTACAGTTACTTCTGGGGGGAGATCAGCAACTATTTCACACTGCATAGTGTGTCTGATTCTACTTTGCCCTTACACCAACAGGTATAATTTTAGGGAGTGCAGGGGCAAATCTGCCCTCAGCTTTAAGCTTGGGGGACATCACTATGTTTTTCCCTTCTCCCCCAATCTCTCAATCTACATGAGGAAGGGGGAAGCAGAGGCCATAGCAGGCACTGCTCAGTGCAGCTTGGAACTCTCTGCACATCTCCCCTGCAGATTAGCTATGGAGCAGCTCAGCTGGACAGGAGAAGGCAGCAGTTGCAGATGAAGATTCCTGTCACCAGGGCCAACAGGTGGCAGCTCTCTGGGGCCACAGTGTTACCAGATTTGCCCATTATTTTGAGGTATGCTCATTTATTAGGGTTTTTCTTGCGGGGCGGGGGGGTGTACTGTTTGTGTCACTTGTGTTCTCATACAGAGCTCTATTTCTTCCTTCTGCAAGTTCCCTCCCAATGGAGTTATCCTGCAGGACCTAGGTCCTTCTTCCAGACCCAAAATAACACACACACACACACACACACACACACACACACACACACACACACACACACACGTCTGGTGAGAGACTGGGTTAATCAGTACTCCCAAGGTGTGACCCTCTATGCCACGGGCATGCACTGGAATAGAGTACGCCTGAGCAGGCTGGGTCTAGCAGGACTTCCAAGCTGCCACCCTCATATGCCTCAGGTTCGTGTCCTATCCCCACTTTCATGTTACAGATGTTCTGTAGTAACCACTTGATCAAACCCGCAGGATTTTTGGGTGCTGCAGAGATCTTAACCATGAATGTTATTTATTGCCAGTTAATAACCATACAAGGAGCAAACAAAATTTAATATTAAATCTAACTTAAATTTGATTATAAAAGTCAGGTTTAGAAACTATAACTGACCACACAAGTCAAGGTCAGAAGGCTGTACCTAGAGAGAGAGAGAGAGAACTGGGTTCTCACCATTCCATGAAGTTGAATCGATCGAGTTCCCAGGTGGTGATGGTAGCTTAAAGGTCCAGAGTGCTGGAGACAGGCAGAGCCCCAGCATGATCAGTCAGGAAGACATGAGTCCCAATGGAACTGATGCAGATTTTGGATCCATGCATCAGAACCTTACTTGAGCGTGGTAGGGTTTTGTTTTGAAAGAACAATGGTTCAAGGGAGAACACTAGATTTGTTTATGGGTAAACTAATGGCTCAAGGGAGTATACAAAGTTGTTTTGTTCAGGCTAGACACTAGGAACTGATCATTCCTGGCTATGGTGTGTTCCTTTGAGGGAGCTCGCACTGCAGTTAGGCATCATCAGTTTGGTACTATAAAGGATTCATTACTAGAATTGGTCAGATAACTACTGAGTTGGGTGTGTGCAGGCGGGTGCATTAACATCTGGAGCAGAGATCCCCCATCATGCACGTGCTTCCTGCTTTTCTGGGCCCAGAGTTCGGTGCGGTTCTTGCTTTGGAATCTGTTCTCATTCTGTATGCTAATGGGATGCCTCCCTGTCCATCTTTGATGCAATGAGGCTAGAGAGTTTCTAACTCTGTCACTCTTGTCCGGAGGGGTTTAGGTGTTTTCTCCCTGCCTTTCCCGTTTTTTGTAAGTCTTTCTTCTGATCATTTGTTCAAGCAGAGCTGGGACAGGGGAAAGGTTTTCATGAGTCAGGTTGAGTACTGCGCCTGGTTCTCCAAGAAACAGATCTGATAAGTAAACAGCTCTTACTCTGCCTCCTCCACCTGGCTTGGAGTACAGGCTGCAGGCTGAGCTAATTCCAGAGGAGAGACTGAGGGACGTCTACACTACTGGATTATTCTGATTTTACATAAACCGGATTTATAAAACAGACTGTATAAAGTCGAGTGCACGTGGCCACACTAAGCACATTAATTCAGCGGTGTGCGTGCATGGTCCGAGGCTAGCGTCAATTTCCAGAGCGTTGCACTGTGGTAGCTATTCCATAGCTATCATAGTTCCGCGAGTCTCCCTGCCCCTTAGATCTTGGTTGAGAGCTGGCTGATGGGGCAAATCATTGTCGCGGTGGTTCTGGGTAAATGTCATCGGTCATTCCTTCCTGCGGGAACAACGGCAGCAATCTTTCGCGCCCTTTTCCCTGGATTCTCTGGCAGTGCCATAGCACGGCAACCATGGAGCCCGTTCAGCTTTTTTTTTTTACAGTCACAGTATGTGTACTGGATGCCGCGGACAGGGCGATACTCCAGTGCCACACAGCAGCATTCATTTCCTTTGCATGATCCGGAGACGGTTATAAATCGTTCTGTACGTCTGCTGCCGGGTGAATTGGCAATAGATGCGCGTTATCTGTTTCTCTGTACTGTCTGCTCTTATCATGGGTGCCCCTGGTGAATGACGGGGTGCAAAGCAAAACTCGGGAATGACTCCCCGAGTCTCCCTCCTTTATGGTTTCTAAATAGTCAGTCCTGCCTAATATGGGGAAGTGTACTAGAGAACCGTGTATCAGAGAGCACAGCAGAAATGATGAGCTACATGCCATTCACGAGGGTGCCCCTGCAACAACCCCACCGTTGCTTCCCTCCTCCCCACCTTCCTGGGTACATGCAGTGTCCCATTTGTATCATGAAGTATAAAGAATGCAGGAATAAGAAACACTGAGTTTTAGTGAGATAAATGAGGGGGAGCAGCCTCCCAGTGCTATTACTCCAGGCAGGACATTAAGCGTGAGGGAGAGAGCCAGCATGCGTGCTATGTGACAGTCCAGGAGGACAGAATCTTTTCTTTACCAGGAAAGGAAGGGGGCTGATTGAGCTCAGCCCCCGTTGCTCATGATGAGACGGTTCAGCTGTTCTGTACATCTACGGGAATGACGGAATGATTCTATTTTTACCAGGAACCCCCCGGCTGGCCTCACTCAGCCAGCAGGGTAGTTCAAGTTATCAAGCATGGAGCAATCTCGCTGAGTTGATAAGGACGATTACCGTCCTACTGCCATCTGCACGGAGGGAGAGGAACATCTTGCTGCCGCATGGCGTGTACAGCAGCATTCAGTAGACATAGGTGGACACTGAAAGAAGTCAAGAAACGATTCTTTCCCTTTTCTTATGTGGTGGTGGTGGGGAGTAAATTGAGGAGCTATTCCTGAACACCGGCAGGACATGTGTTTGACCTACAGCATTGGGAGCTCAGCCAAATGCAATACTTTTCGGAGACTGGGACGGTGTGGATAGCTGTAGACTCGTACTCCCACCTCCTGAGCGTCACTTGAGTCTCTGGCTTCCCGTTTCGCTTGTCGCAGCACTTGTGCTGAGCTTTTTTTCAAATGCTTTGCGTTCGTTTCTGTAATGGAGCTCTGATAGAACAGATTTGTTTCCCATCAGCGATCAGTCTGTATCTCCGTACGGTCATGCTGGAGCTCTGTTTGCTTTGGGACTTGCATGCACCCGTTGACTGATCAAGTCCACGCTAGGGTAAAAGGAATGAAATCTATATTTCCGCGGGGCCTTTCTCGTTTACTCGGCCACAAGATCCAGTTCAGGTTGATGTCCAGAGCGCAGTCCATGGTGCCTGTGGATACCTCCCGGAGGCCCATTACGATTGTCCAGCACACTAACCTCAACCGATATGGTAGTACGATTTTTAGCGCTTATCTCTACTTGGGGGGATTACAGAAACCGATTTAAAGAGCCCTTTATATCGATATAAAGAGTGTTGTAGTGTGGACGGGTACAACGTTAAATCGGTTTAACGCTGCTAAAATCGGTTTAAAGGCATAGTGTAGACCAGGCCTGAGACTTGGCTCTCAGTCCACCAGCTGTTCAAGTGCCTCCTTCCTCCCAAATGAAAGAGGTTTAGATATGAAGAAGGGACTGGTGAGGAACACAACATGAGGGATGTGTGTCTTGGAAGGGGTCCAGGCTCAGGGTCTTTGGGGAGGGGATCTCTGGGTCAGGGTGCCACCCAGGGAGGGGACCTTGCAGGGGAAGACAGCACAGATGGACAGGCTCAATGAAGACCCTTGTGTATGTGGATGGGGTTGACACAGGGAGAGGATGAGGTATGTTTTGGCAGGAAGGAGGATATTTTGGTGGAGGGGCTTTGTGAGGATGGATAAAGTGAAATCTGGAAGAAGGGTAGAGGGAGGGAATGTTTCGGGGGAGGGAATTTTTAAAGCCTTATTGGAGGTAAGGGTATGAGAGGGAAGGGAGGAACTTATATTACTGGGAGCCTCAGGAAGAAGAAAGGGGCAGCTTGCAGCACTAAGAGAAGCTGTGACTAAGGCGACCAGATACAAAGTGTGCAATATCGGGACGAGGGTGGGGGCTAATAAGTGCCTATTTAAGAAAAAGCCCCAAATATTGGGATAGTCCCTATAAAATGGGGACATCTAGTCATCCTACATGTGATCCCAAAACTTTGCTGGTAAAATTACTCCCCTGCCTGCACCTCTGGCTAATCATTCATATTAATGTACAATGGATGGAAAATGCTGCTACTCTGCACTGACAAGGCAGGGAGCAGGGAATGCAGAATCAGGCCCAGTAACTGGTTCCAGCTGAAATTAGAGGACGAATTAAGATAGGTAGTATATAATTGCCAGAGCTATAATTAGTCCAGAACACCGGGAAAGACCTGGAGAATAGGATTTTTAATGACAACAAGTGGTCAGGACCTTAGTTTTAAATCTTGTTTAAAATCCGAGCTGTGGTAAATGTTTGCCCCAGGACCAACAGAAGGGCATTATTTTGTGGGTGGTAAAACATTAAGACACAGTGACACCGAGCCATAATCTTTTACAGATCTTCCATTAGATCAGATCTGAGCCAAGACAGTAAAGACAGTTCTCCAAGCTTCATGATTTGGAACACTCTATTTGCACTTCTTTTACAACTGTAAATTAATCAGTGGAGTGTTCTGTTTACAGGCTAATCCTCATATGTTCTCTTCCTAACTGTTTCACACCTGACTATAGCACCTGACTACAATAGCACCTGACTACAATAGGGGCAATAGAAATTCTAGATTTACAGAAGTATTTAGGCATTCATCGCTCACAGAAATGAATGCTCAGCAAGCTAAGGCCTTTTTGAAAACCCTACTAGACACCCATTTGTATCATTTGTCAGCAAAATACTTTCAGATATCCGGCACTATGTGCCTATTCTGCTTTGAATAATTGTAACATATTTACAAGTTTTTTTTAAAATTTTTTTTGGCTTTTTTTGTAATTTGGTTTAGATAGTTACAATCTAAAACACTTTTTATTAAAGTGATTTCGTATCCATAGGAAGACTAGGTTGTTTAAGTGTGTGTGTGATGATAGCAGTTCTAGTCTTTCAAATGTCCATGTACTGCATGCTGAAAATAGACTCATTGCCAAATGGGAATTAAAACGCATGTACGTATTACACTATTTGCCTTAGAAATTAATTTTCAGCCAGAACCAGATAGGATTATTTAATATTTATCTTTAGCTGCAGGAAGATGAATCTATTATTTTATATGTTTTTATATGCATTTTTTCATATACATTTTCCTGTAGGAAGTACAGATGTACTCTTGTCCATACTGTGCCAAGGTTAAAGATTCTGAAATTGATAAATTCCTGTAGTTAGCACCTACCAATTAGTCAACTGAGAACCATTCATTCTCTTCTGGGGTTGGGTGTGTGTGTTGTGTGTGTGTGTGGTGTGTGTGTGTGTGTTGTGTGGTGTGTGTTGTGAGAGAGAGCGAGAGAGAATTTACCATCTTCAACTGGTCTTAGTGATTTGGGTAAGTTTAAAATATTACATCTCGGACAGTTAAGCAGCAGAGAATTGGACTATGTTGTTATATCAAAGTGGCTGATTTAGTGCGTAGAATGGACTAGAGTGTATAAGCTCATGTACTGCAAAGCAGTCTGTAGAAGGGATGTTAAATATATGGAGCCTTACTCTGCATTGCAGGTCAAGCAAAGCTTAGGTGTGACCAAGTGAGGAGCATGCTAAAATGTCATTTCATGAACGTAACGTTATGTTGTGCTTTACCGATTATATTCTGGCCATGGTTTATTACATTTTTGATAATTGTAATTCTTGGACACAAAATTTGGTTAGTTATCTCTACATTATTTTAATCTTTAAAAAGTCTGAATTCTGCCCAAAGATGTAATCATCACTTCAGTCAGTCATCTGTAACCATGTGTACTGTAATTTAAATTACTGTAGCAATGGACAAATGCTTTTCCAGAAATTAATAATGCAATTTATAAAGGATGTTTAAGTAACACTAACAATTTAATGCTTTGCGAAGTTTTAGCCAAACTGATTAACTATTAGTCAGATTTCCAGGGTTAGGAAAGAAGCTTCACCATAGAAAGAAAGCATACATTTTGTGAATTGATGCATGTCTTTCAGACTGTGATGTGACATTCCCCGCTCTGAACTTAGCGTCAAGATTGGGTTACCAGGCATTGAATCCTCTTATTGATTACAGATTAGAACTGTAGCCACTGCCACTAGGATCGAGGTGCTGGTGAATTCCTGTGTCCTCGGATCCTGTCCCAAAACCTTGCCCGGGGGAAACCCAAGACCCAGACACTCTGGATTACAAAGAAAAGAAAACTCCTTCCTCACGTTGCCTCTCACAAGGTTCCTCCATGGGTTACGCCTGGAAATCACTGTGATTCAAACTCCTTGAATCACAAAAACAGAGAGGACATTCCACTTCCTCGTCCTCTCTTCCTCCCCCAGATATCCTGAGAGACACAGTGAGATCCTAACACAGAGAGAATAGCCTTTTCTCTCCACTTCTTCCTTTCTCCCACCATTACCTGTGAAGTCAGACTCAGTCCCTGGGTTCTACAGAAATAAAACAACAATCAGGTTCTTAACAAGAAAAGCTTTTATTAGAAGGAAAATGTTAAAAATTACTTTGTAATTTAAGATGGAATATTTACAGGGTTTTTCTAGCTATAGGCAACTGCGAAATAACCTGCTCGCCTAAGTATTCAGTACATAATTAAAAATCTTTCAGCAAAATCAAATTTGAACTCCTTCAGCAAATACACATTAAATCTCCTTCAGCACAATGCCACATTTGCAAAATAAGAACAAACAAAGCCTATTGCCATCTACCGTAGTATTCTATTTGGAATCTATAAGAAATGTATAGGGAGATTGGAGATGAACACTGGTTGAACGTCTGGTCCTCTACCCCAGAGTACCAACCAAATACATATAAAGCACACACAGAAACTTCCCTCCCTCAAGATTTGAAAGTATCCTGTCCCCTGATTGGTTCTCCGGTCAGGTGACAGCCAGGCCTACTGAACTTGTTAACCCTTTATAGTCAAAGAGAGATAAAGTACTTCTGTGCTATTAAATTTTCTTATCTGTTTGACACAGACATTGAGCATGATTCAACTCCAAAACTATGTTAAAATAACACTAACTATTTAAACCAACAAAGGGAGTTTCAGAGTAAACTCCAGCCTTGCACAGCCCATTTTGACAAAGGATTGTAGAGATCTTTGAATGGTGGGTCATTTGATTTGCAGCATAATACAATACCTAGGCACAATAAAGTTGGCTGTAAGTAGAACTTCTGCCAAAAAGTTGCCACAAATACATGTTTAGGTATTTGAATAAACTTGCTTTGATTCTGTTCCCTTTTGTGTTTACTGTCTGTGAATATTCCAGCAAATGAGATTTCTGGAGGAATCTGAGAAACAGAATTTTAAGCAAATGTTGGAGAATATTTGTTAGAAGTTAATTTTAAATTGTAAACAGGAGAATTTTCAACAGAAACCTGATTCAGAATGAGGCATATTTAGTAAACAGAAATGTACTGTGTCACATATATGTTCAATCAGAACTAACTTACACAGATCCAAGAAGACAACATCAGAAAGGAAGAAAGTGGAGCTGTATGTGGCCAGGGAGGGATCTGAATTTTTTGGAGTTAATTTGTTATAGTCCAAGGGTCATGTGATCCTAGATGAGTGCTCTGACCACCAGGTTTATTGACTATTCAGGTGGATGGTTGGCAGGGAGGGAAGCATCTTTCTCTGGTTTTTCATAGAAAAAACTTCAAAAGGATTCAGTTTCATGGGAACATTTTCAAAATCTTGAAAATGGTCATGGGTCCCAAAAACTATTTCCCATCCAGTTCTAGTAATAAGTAGCATTGGTTGCAGCTTTGAAGTACAGTGTTTATCTCTGAGATTTTGTAGGTCCTCTATCTAGGAAGTTGCAGAAAACTATATTCTGTTGTGGATGTTACCTTGATTTTCTACTGGAATTCACTGAAGGGGAATTCTGGTTTTTTGTTTTTTTTTAAGTGTCACTATTGTAACCGAAAAGATGTCTCCTAGCACTGTTGTATTTCCAAGGTCGAACAGGATACTCTTTCATGTCAGAACAGGTCTGCTCAGTGGCAAGGTTAAAAATATGAATATTTTTTCTACTTCGTCTTGTGTATTTCTGGTGACTCAGTTACAAAACTTGTTAATTGAGCTATAAAGGTAGCTTCAGCCTTTGCCTTTCAGTAAGGCAGTGTGTTAATTTGTGTTTGTCATGTTGGCAGGGGAAGGGTGCAAGCTGCCAATGTTATGTTAGGATTAGTAACGCGCAGTACATTTTAACACGCTTAACTTTTGTGTCATGCTTTCTATGTCTGCTTATTATCTTTTCAAATTGAGAGTGCGGGGGGTGGGAGGAAGGGAAGCAAACTCATCACTAGAAGGTTTCTTCTGCTAGGCTGTTTATCACCAGATGTGTGTTTCACTCCTGCAATCTCCATATGTGTGGGGAGTTAGAAAGATAAATGAAGAAAATCATGCACACAAGAACAGAGTTCAACAACAGAAATCTTCAACATGACTCACATAATCATACCTAGCAGTGGGAAGTTTGTTATCCTCTTTTTTAAAAAAATGAAACTAACCAATATTCAGGGCTCTCTACTAATGCTTTGAAATATAAACTCCCTTCAGAATTTACACATTCAATTTTATATATATACTATTTTTGCATTGACTAGAACTGTATATTGAGCTTAGAAGTCTATCCAAAAAACTTGGGCTACTGGTACAGTGCTTTGGCACAGTAATCTCTTTGAATATTAGAAGACCTAAATGTGGCAAAGGGAAAGTACTGTGTTTTGTGTTAAAGATGGATGAAACGTCTTCATTTTGTGGTAAGCCTGATAATGTTTACAAATAAGACTGATTGTCACATGCCAGGTACATTTTATCCAATTTCATAAACGAACTGGTGGTCTTTATGGAATTTTGCTGAAAGCTTGTGAATTTCAAGATATGCTACCCAAGTTTTTCAGAATTAAAACTGTATACACCAATGGTGGGCATCCTGCAGTCCTTGGGCCGCATGCGGCCCATCAGGATAATCTGACTGTGGGCAGTGAGACATTTTGCTGGTGCAGACCATCTGCAAGGACACCCCCCTGCAGCTCCCAGCAGTTGCAGTTCGCCATTTCCAGCCAATGGGAGGAGAGGAGCGCCCACTGGCAAAAACAAAAGTCAGCTCCTGAATTATGATGATAGGGCAGTAGAAACAGGAGGTGTCCTATATTATAGGCAGCAGAAGTTTCTGGAGATGTTGAGATGTTGGGAAGAGGCCTGCTGATGTCAGTAAGTACCGGAGGGGAAAGGAGAGGAAGATGCTGCTACTTGTACTCTAAAGTTGACTGATTTATGTATGTGATTTCACAATCACTTAGTTATTTTGAGCTTGAAAGTATCTTCCTATTACTTCATAGCTGTCAACTATCAATAGATTTTAAAAATGTGGAGGAATCTCACTACTCAGTGGTGTCAATGTGGAGAAACATAAAGAGATGCTGAAAGAAAATTGTCACTTTGAGCACACTCTTTGATGAAAGGAGACAGTCTTCCCAAATAGTATTACAAAAAAACTTCACCAAAAGTAACAAAGGAACAAAACATGAAACATAGGTCCTCCGTAGAAGCAGAAATCGTTTCCATTAAAATCCTCCTCCAAAACTAGGGCCCTGTATTTTGACAGCCTTTCTCTTGCACCTCTACCAATACCTTTATTTAAGTAGACAACATTCATCGCTGCTTTGTAAGGGAATTTGTCCATTTGGAAATAACCAGGCAGAAATATCAGTTCTCTTTCAACATCCTAATAAAATTTGGATAACAATATTAGCTTGTTCCTTTCCAGAGGAAGGCCAAAAAGACTCAGAGTTTAACATGGATGGGGAAAGTAAGCCAAAGGAAGTGAATAGGGTGCTTTTGAATAGGGTGCTTTTGGGAGGGCACTGAGCAAAGGAGTCCACATTGTGAAGCTATTTAATATCCACTAGTTCAAAAAAAGTCTATGGAGCCAGAAGTTGGTGGGGTTCAAACTTTACATACTAAAAAACACTGCCCTGAGCGCAGCGAGTTTCAGCACTGTAAAGTGGTGGTGTAGATTGTGCACCAGCACTGGGAGCTACACCTCTCATGGAGGTGGGTTGTTTTAGAGCATTGGGAGAGGTCTCTCCCAGCGCTATGCCATGACTACACAAGCCACGTTAAAGCGCTGCCATGGCAGCTACCCGCTTTAATGGTGCCAGTGTAGACAGGCCCTAAGTACAGTGAGAAACATAAGAAACATGATGTCACAGCGGAAGTGAGCAACCCCTGCAAACTTCTGCTTACAACCATAATCTTCAACACCACAAATCTGGTGCCATCTTGTTCCGCACTGTGCACCCATCTTTTACAATAAATCTTTTGAGTCAGTGACCGCAACTCTTTTCACTAAATAGTGGTATTGAATAGGTAAGCATACAGGGTATGTCAAGCGCTAATAGCTGTCAAGATGTGAAGTGGCACTTCTCTTGACAGCGGTCAGTGTTATACTGTCATTGTTGATATTGAAAGAGATTAGATAGATGTAGCTATCTTGCACAAATTATAAGGATTAATAAAACACAGACACTACATATGTTCTATTTACTTATAATGGCCCAAATTCATCTGTCTGTCTGTCTACCAACCTGTCTTGGTTTTTATACTTTCCCCCTCATTATAGTGTCTGAGCATTCTTTCCCTCATTGACTCCCAGACAATTTCAGTGGAGGTAGATAGAGCTAACAGATAGCAAAATCTGGCCCTGAAATTGGAGACTGACATATATTAAAAGAACATATGTCAAATATAGGATTTCATTTATTAACATATATTTCATTGGGAAATGATTTCCTTATGTTTCCCCTCCATATGGGAATCTCAGACCCTCTTTCTCCAGCACTTGGACAGTTTTAGCCATACATTGTCTTGAGTTTGATTTTTTCTGTTTGTCTTCTGTTTTTTTTTTTCATTCTGTACATAGAAATTAGAGAGTTGGGATGAAGCAATTAAGAGACTTCGTGCTAGCTACTGTCAGATAAGACTGCCATGGTTGTAACAGTTAGGAGAACAGTCTGCCAAGAAACTTAAAATTCTGTTTTCACTTCCCTTTGATATAGAAATTGATCAGATTGTGGCTAGGCACAGTTACAAACTGACTGGGTTTTCTAGACTGGGTCCCTGGAATTAGAATAAGGACACAGATACATGCGTACTGATTGTGTATGTCTGTTTTTGTGAGGCTCTGTGGACAGCACAGCTTTTAAAGTGCCAAGTCAAACATAAAGCCCTGTAGCCTATGGTACAATTTTCTAAATTGACACCTTTACAATATTGATGTGTCACTAGAGAAAATGTAGTCACATAGTTGCACCTGTTTCAAGGTGGTGCCGAAGCAACACCTGTGTGCATGTGAGATCCCTGCTGACTAACAAGTCTCTCTCTCTCTCTCTCTCTCTCTAGTTTCTGCTCAATTTGGTGCTCAAATCAGCTTGCATTCTCAAGCAGCTTGTAGATCAACATCTGCATTTCACGTGGTATGAAACTTTGCAACAAAGCAGTAGTGAATCTATACTTTGAAAGACCTTTAGTTTTTCAGGCTGTCTCAGAATCCTGCACCAGAGCAGCAGTTTTGGGATGCATTGTAAAGCATGCCAGACGTTGGAACCAAAGGCAGATTTGGGTTAAAATGTAATAAGCCCCAGGTCAAATGTCAGGGCATACGCTACCCCCACACTCAGTCCCCTTCTAGAGGATTTATTTTCACCCCATTTCACGTCCTTTCCAGTTTAGGTTCTACCTCACCCAACCTCCTTTTCTGCATCATGAACCATGATAGCTAGCCCTTATAGCTCAATCCATCCCATTTCCCCAGCTGCCAAACTTCTCATTGCTAACAAAAAACTCCTGGGGGAATTCTGCACCAAAAAATTAAAAATTCTGCACACCGTATTTTAAAATACTGCAAAATTCTACATGTTTTATTTGTCAAAATAACACAATATAATCACACCAGTTTCAATTATTTTGGTAATTTATTTCAAACTACCTGTCAGCAAGTACATCTGTAACATTACAGATAACAAACAAAGATTCAGGATATGTTTTTTTGATAGATTCCTTACTAGACATATTAACAGAGAATTTGAGTAATAATTCATTTCCTAAACACATGAAAGTTAAGTTACAAATACTTGGTAACCAATACCCTGCATTTCAGTTACAATCCTGGATTTTCATTTAAATTACATTATAGAAGACCAAATAGCAAAATAAAAATAAAGTAGAATGTCATTTTAAATTGCTCATTTTAATTACTATCAAACAAAACTGTAGTTAAAATTCTCAGTTCTTCCTACAAAAGATGCTGCACACAAAGCATATTCGTCCACTTTACATGAAGTGCTGTATACACATTATAGATCTGACCTGTGCCCTCATGGATCCTCACTGCAGGATCCAGGTATAAGCTACTCTAAAGTAGAAGAGATGGGGATGAAGGCAGAGAGCAGATTAGTCAATTGAGAGAATGCATTAGCTTAGTGGGGTCTGTCACCAGTCTCTTCCTGGGGAAAGGTGAGGATGCTTCCTGTTTCTCTGAAGGTTAATGGACCTGTCATAAATAGATAGCTAAGGGTTAATGTTTCTTTTACCTGCAAAGGGAACCAAACACCTGACCAGAGGACCAATCAGGAAACCGGATTTTTAAAAGCAGGGGAGGGAACCTCTGGAGGGGTTTGGGCTTTATTCTGTGTCTTTTGGTTTCTTTCGGCTATGAGAGACAACTTTTCTTTCTATCTCCAAGCTTCTTTCTACCCTGCTGTTACCAAGTTGTAAGTACAAAAGGAAAAAGCAATAGGTTTATATTGTAGTTGTATTTCCATGTGTGTACTTTGCTGGACTGTTTAAATTGGCTATTTTTTGAATCAGACTGTTTATTCCTAATTCCTTATAAGCAATAGCCCTGTATTGATTCTTGAATGCAGAGTTGATATTCTATGTAATTTCTTTCTTTTATATAAAGTTTTCTCTTTAAAACCTGGTTGAGGTTTTTTGGTTTCTCTGGTTTAAAGTTACGGTCCGAAGGGAGGGAGAAAATCTCTTTGTTCTTAGCTTGACCAGGTTTTGAATGCATAGCCTCAGGGGGAGGTAAATTTTGCCCTCTATGGTTTGCAGTCAAGGAGTTTAGTACGTATCGCTCAAGCTACCATGGGAGCGGGAAGCTGGGATGAGATAGGAGACCCAGGGGTTCTGGGTCTTGGGGTCCCCAGGGATAGGTTTTGGGGGTGATCAGGAGCCCTGAAGCCTGATTGGTGGCAGCGAGATCAGATCCAAGCTGGTAATTTAAGCTTGGAGGTTTCATGTTAGCTTCTCAGTTTATGAACGCCAAGGTTCAAATCTGAGTAGGAGGCTATTACAGGACCCCAAGACCCACTTAGCTACTCTGAAACCCCCTTCCCTTCTTCAGTTCCCCCTCCTTCAGGATCTTTGCCACAGGGACTCTTCCCCCTCACTGCTCCTCCCACACTCACTGACCTCTCCCTTGGGGCACAGCCCAATGCTCTCCCCTCTCCCTTCCCCTGGAGGTTGATTCTCCTTCCCCCAACTCCAACATCCCTCCTGCTCCTGGGGGTCCTGTGCTCGCTCTGCTCCGCACCACTAATAGGGAGGGACCCTCTGCTCGTCCCTCCCATCCTGACTGACCCCTTTCTTGCCCGCCTCACTCCCAGACGCCCTAGTGCAGCAGAGGAAACTGGCCACGGGAGCTGCAGTCATAGAACCCTGGCTCCTGGAGGAGGAGACCTGGCTGCACTGCGTTGCAGGTAAGAGTGTCCCTGCTTGGGATATGAAACTCGAAGGGGACCGGTGCCCCCCTGCTCACCCTAAATGGCATCCCCAGCCGAGGCACCCCATGGCTGCCCCACAGCTGCTTGTGTCATAGAATCATAGACAATTAGGATTCAAAGAGACCTCAGGAGGTCTCTGCTGAAAGCAGGACCAGCACCAACTAAATCATCCCAGCCAGGGCTTTGTCAAGCTGGGCCTTAAAAACCTAAGGATGGAGATTCCATCACTTCCCTAGGTAACTGATTCTAGTGCTTCACCACCCTCCTAGTGAAATAGTGTTTACTAATATCTAACCTAGAACTCCCCCACTGCAACTAGAGACCATTGCTCCTAGTTCTGTCATCTGCCACCACTGAGAACAGCTGAGCTCCATCCTCTTTTGAACCTTTCTTCAGGTAGTTGGAGGCTGCTATCAAATCCCCTCTCACTCTTCTCTTCTACAGACTAAATAATCCCAGTTCCCTCAGACTCTCCTCATAAATCACGTGCCCCAGCCCCCTAATCACTTTCATTGCCCTCTGCTGGACTCTCTCCAATTTTTCCACATCCTTTCTGTAGTGGAGGGGACCAAAACTAGAGGCAATACTCCAGATATGGCTTCACCAGTGCCAAATACAGGGGAATAATTGGTTCCCTTGCTCTTCTAGCAATGCTCCTACTAATGTAGCCCAATATGGAATTATCCTTCTTGGCAACAAGGGCACACTGCTGACTCATATCCAGCTTCTCACCCACTGTAATCCCCAGGTCCTTTTCTGCAGAACTGCTGCTTAGCCAGTCGGTCTCCAGCCTGTAGCGGTGCATGGGATTCTTCCTTCCTAAGTGCAGGACTCTGCACTTGTCCTTAACCTCATCAGATTTCTTTTGGCCCAATCCTCCAATTTGTGTAGGTCACTCTGGACCCTATCTACCTCTTCCCCCAGTTTAGTGTCATCTGCGAACTTGCTGAGGATGCAATCCATCCCATCATCCAGATAATTAATAAAGATATTGCACAATACCGGCCCCAGGACTGACCCTTGGGGCACTCTGCCTGATACTGGCTGCCAGCTAGTCATTGAGCCATTGATTACTAGCCACTGAGCCCAACTTTCAGTAGCCAGCTTTCTATCCACCTTATAGTCCATTTGTCCAATCCATAGTTTTTTAACTTGCTGGCAAGAATACTGTGGGAGACCGTATCAAAAACTTTTCCCACATCCACAGAACCAGTTATCTCCTCATAGAAGGCAATCAGGTTAGTCAGGCATTACTTTCCCTTGGTGAATCCATGTTGATTGTGCCTGATCACCTTGATCGCCTTCAAGTGCTTCAAAATGGTTTCCTTGAGGACCTAGAACATTAGGGTTGGAAGGGACCTCAGGAGGTCATCTAGTCCAACCCCCTGCTCAAAGCAGGACCAATTCCCAACTACATCATCCCAGACAGGGCTTTGTCAAGCCTGACCTTAAAAACCTCTAAGGAAGGAGATTCCACCACCTCCCTAGGTAACCAATTCTAGTGATTCACCACCCTCCTAGGGAAAAACTTTTTCCCTAATATCCAACCTAAACCTCCCATGCTGCAACTTGAGACCATTATTCCTTGTTCTGTCATCAGGTACCACTGAGAACAGTCTAGATCCATCCTCTTTGGAACCCCCTTTCAGGTAGTTGAAAGCAGCTATTAAATCCTCCCTCATTCTTCTCTTCTGCAGACTAAACAATCCCAGTTCCCTCAGCCTCTCCTCATAAGTCATGTGCTCCAGCTCCCTAACCATTTCTGTTGCCCTCCGCTGGACTCTTTCCAATTTTTATACATCCTTCTTGTAGTGTGGGGCTCAAAAATGGATACAGTACTCCAGATGAGGCCTCACCAATGTCGAATAGACGGGAATGATCACATCCCTCATGTCACCTGATCCATGATTTTTCCAGGGGCTGAGGTGAATTCCCCAGGTTCTCCTTCTTCCCTTTTTTAATGATGGGCACTATATTTGCCTTTTTCCAATCATCTGCAAGGCGGACACAAAGACAGGCAAGGGGCATACACTTGGGCTGCCTCCCAGTGGGGAGCACAGGCCACTGGCTGCACAGAGGTGGGACATTACCCTGCATCCCCCCTCCTCTTAGGACACAGATTTGGCAGCAAGGCTGCACCCAACCTTGACATATGCCCCATGCCTACCCAAGAAACATCCTGGGACCCTGACTGTCTGCGCCAGGTGCACTGGGATAGTGAGCAAGAGAGACAGAGTCTCACATGCATGCACAGAACCACCCCATGAGGGGGTGATTTGTGTCTCCCCCAGTTGCTCCCAATGCCTGAACTAACATGCCCACTTGGGATCATTGCTGGGTAGGGGTATGTGACCTCTCTTGTGGCTTCCCTTTACTTCTCCATCAGATTCTATTGTTCTGTGGGGAAACAAAAATATCTGTAGGGGGATATGAATTCTGCACATGTTCAGTAGTGCAGAATTCCCCTAGGAGTAACACAAGTACCCCACAGCATCCTCCAACCTCCCCCTTAACTGATTCTCTTCCCTTCTCCTCTAATTCCCTCTTCCAATATTCTCTCCCCCTAGTTCTTCAGATTTGTAACGTGGGAGTTAGTGATACCCTAGCAAAATCCTGCAGGAGTTGAGCACTTCCTTTCCTCTAGGCCACATGTGGGACTGTATTTAATTGACTCTCTGGCCCTTTTTGAATCCCATTTCTCTTCCTTAGTTTATGATGTCAAGGCCTTTCCATTAATAAAACAATAAAATAGAACACAGGTCTCTTATTTTCTCTGAATCATGGTCTTTGCATTTGATGTATTTCTTCATCTTTCTATTGCTTTTCTATGTCCATCACCATAGTATCTAAATGCCTCACAAACCTTTACAAACCCCCTCTGAAGTAAAGAAGCATTGTTATCCCTATTTTGCAGCTGAGGCATATGACTTGACTAAAGTCACATAGGAAGTTTAACACAGCTGATATTAGAAACCAGATTTTCCAATTCCCAGACCATTTGCTTTGGTCCATTATCTTCGACTCTTCTTCACCTCTGTTCTTGCAGATCAGAAGACACTATCTGCATGAGATATTGATACTTTCATGCTTTCCTAGTGTGTTCTGAGACCAGATGTGAAATGTTTTGTGTTAACCTGTGAAAGACAATATTAATACAACTTATTTATTTCAGCTCTATATAGTAAATTAGAAAATATTGCAGTGTAAGAGACAGAGGAACATGAAGCATCATATTCTACAGAACTTTTTAGGCCCTTTGAGCCAAATTCTGGTCTGTTACCTATCTACCATCCTTTGAAGCGAACGTGTTTAAAGGAGAGCAAACTTTGGCCCTGTTGTTTTAATGAGCAAAATGAGATGCTTTTTTATTGTTAATATTTCAGTCAAATTAAGAAAAATTGAATCTATTGTGATATAGGAATGCAGTTTGTGAAAGGTACCACCTTTCTCAGCTACTGCATTACTATTAGGAAACAGCTCTGGAAGATATTTTTTCTCCAAAAAATCATAAGGATAATATAATAGAAATTCTATATTCTATTCCAGGGGTAGGCAACCTATGGCATGTGTGCCGAAGGTGGCACGCGAGCTGATTTTCAGTGGCACTCACACTGCCCAGGTCCTGGCCACCGGTCCGGGGGGCTCTGCGTTTTAATTTAATTTTAAATGAAGCTTCTTAAACATTTTATGAACCTCATTTACTTTACATAAAACAATAGTTTAGTTATATATTATAGACTTATAGAAAGAGACCTTCTAAAAACGTTAAAATGTATGACTGGCACGTGAAACCTTAAATTAGAGTGAGTAAATGAAGACTCGGCGCAGCACTTCTGAGAGGTTGCCGACCCCTGTTCTATTCTAATGCCTATAATACGGTGTGTGTGTTTGTATTCATTTAAGTGTGATGTCTTGGTGAAATTGCTTTGGGCTATGTAATAAGAAGACATTGTTTCCATAATCCACAGGATCCAATGTAATATGGCAAGTGTCATCAGTGAATTTCACTGCTGCGTCTATTATTATTGCACTGAGTAGTGCCTGGAAGCCTTAGTCATGATTGAGGTTTCATTGTGCCAGGTGTTGTGCAAATAGCTGTACAAACAGATGGGGCTGGATTTGGCAAAGTGATTTGTGATGCCTCCATTTTTATAGTGGTACATTTTGAGACACCATAAAGGGGCCTAATTTTCAGAGGGTCCCATAAATATTTGAAAATAAAGCCCCTAAAGGTGGTTCCTACCCTGAAGAATATGCAGTGTAGGAAGATAAATGGCATAGGAAGGGCAGGAGGATAGGATACAGTTAAATCTGGACAGCAGTAAGATGTTCACCAACCATTCTAGCTCCAGAAAACAAGCCCTTCTAAGTTACACTAGTTCATTAGGACAGTGCTGTTCTTCAGAGTCATTAGATTTCCACTGAAGGGTGAACCTAAAAACATTTGTTTCCCAAATCAGCCACTTGCATTATACAGTAGAACCTCAGAGTTATGATCACCAGATTTACAAACTGACTGGTCAGCCACACACCTCATTTGGAACCAGAAATATGCAATCAGGCAGCAGCCGAGACAAAAAAAAATTTAAAAAGCAAATATAGTAGAGCATCATGTTTAATGTAAACTACTAAAAAATAAATGGAAAGGGGTTGGGTTTTTTTTTTTTTTTTTTAAAGAGTTGCCAAGCTAAGGAAACTGTTTCTGTGCTTGTTTCATTTAAATTAATATGGTTAAAAGCAGCATTTTTCTTCTGCATAGTAAAGTTTCAAAGCTGTATTAAGTCAGTTGTAAACTTTTGAAAGAAAAGTTATGTTCAGAGTTATGAACATTTCAGAGTTATGAACAACCTCCATTCCTGAAGTGTTCATAACTCTGAAGTTCTAATGTACTATGAAGACTGCTTCTTCTGTTGTTTACCGTGATACATTGCCAGCCACCATTTCCTTCTTCTCCGTGTCTTGGTTTTCTGCCTCGCAGCATCCTCCCCTCTGTATGGTCTACACTTGTGGTGGGCAACATGTGGCCCATCAGGGTAATCCGCTGGTGGGCCACAAGACAGTTTGTTTACATTGACAGTCCACAGGCATGGCCTCCTGCAGCTCTCAGTGGCCATGGTTCACCATTCCCAGCCAATGGGAGCTGCGGGAAGCAGTGGTAAGCATTAGCCTGCGCCCCGCGGCACTTCCCACAGTACCCATTGTCCATGAACAGTGAACCAGGGCCACTGGGAGCCATGGTCGGTCAATGTAAACAAACTGTCTCGCAGCCTACTAGCAGATTACCCTGACAGGCTGTGTCTGGCCCATGGGTCGCAGGTTGCCCACTGCTGGTCTACACGCTTCAACAGGTGGATGGGACATTCTAACTTGCTTTTTCTTGCTTCTTCCCAGTGTTGATTTCTGCAATGGCCACTCATTGGTGATGTCACTCTCTATAATTTAAAGAATGGTTTTGCTGTTCCTTCTGCAGGCTTTGCCTGGTACCTTTGGCAGTGGTGGGCAGATTGATCCCAGAAGAACCACACTGTATCAGCATTTAAGGGAATCTGAAAAAATCAGTAGTAATAGCATTGAATAGTGCCCAAGGCTCCATTATTCCTTTGTACTGTACATAGTTTAAAGGACCAACATCTGTTGCAAGGATAAAAAGAAACAAAGAAGTTGTAAGAGCTCTGTGTATAGGCAGAATGCAATACAGTACTACAGTACAATCCTGCTTACAGTAATTCAGGCAAAGCAATCTTCCTTCGCTATCCACTGTAATTGATTCTTCAGTGTGATAGAAGTAGAAGGGTTGCCAGAGTCTGCTTGAGAGAGGTTGAGAAAGTACTGTTGTCTAAGATTTACCTAGTACAGTGTAACTGTTTCAGTAGAGACTTGAATGTCAGTGTGAAGTATTGCTTAAAGCATTGTAATTAAGAGAGAATGTGTGGACTAAAAACTAATCAGTGCTATCCCTTTGTAAGCTGGAGAAAAAATCTTTCCTTGTCAGCATGGGAAATTTCAACATTTGCATTTCTTTACAAATTGTCACTCTATACATATTGACTTTTGAACTATGGGCCTTGCAAGCAGGAAAATGCCTTTATTTTGTCACGTATGCATAAAATTAGTATATAAATACAGAGACTATATTTGTAACTTAATTGATCCATGGGATTGTCAGATGCTATTTGAATGTTTAGAGCAGAATAGGTGGCAAAGGATTTTTCTTTCTGGTAATAGACTAGAAATGGAAATGCCTCATAAAAAGCTGGTGTTAAATGGTCATTTCTTAAGACGCGACACAGTGAGCGCACTCCTGCAAAGTGTTGAGGATCTACTGGAAGATTCTTATAGAAGCTAATGAGAGAGTGCTCAATATAAAAAAGATCAGGCCGGAGAACAAAAACAACTTTTTTTGTTTTTCCGTTTAACTATTTAATATTGTGAAATGTGTATCACCTAATCGAGGTCAGATCCCACTGTGTGAGATGATTTGTTGCCTTCCACTGGTTTTTATATTTATTTTAGAGACTTTATTTTCTTTAACTAAGATTGGTTGTTCTCCTTTCCTGAAAAATGTGGTTTTATTCATGATCATGGTCTAATAAATATATGTAAGGCCAAAGTTTATTTTCATTATGGAGATGCCATGTATTTTAATGAGTAACTAAGTAAGCTGACTAATAGCTAGAAAATTGGAAGTGTATTCAAAATGTTGAGGTTTTGATTTTTAAGCATTGCAGCCTGAATATGGAGAACTTAATCTAGTTGAATAAAAGCAAAAACGGTGTTGTAAGCAGCGGACATTATTGTATAAAATTTACTGCAAAGATGAGTGATATGAATAGAATATGTATACAGTAGCTTACTGCATGCTAGCAGGTCTTTTCTGGGCTCCTAAATGTTAACTGGATAGTAATATAAGTTATTACACTCATTAAATTAGGCCACAAACAAGTCAACAATGATTCAGCAAAATGGGTTTGTTTGTATAGTACGAGGAAGTCTGATAGATATCCAGTCAAACATTTATGGCTAAATGGATGAAGATTTTAACATTACAGCCTAATAAAAACCCCATACTGTGTGATTAAATAAGAGGGAAAGCAGTAAAAAAGAGAAAGCATAATGATGGTAACATGTAGGTCAGTTACAATTTAATTGTCATTGCACTTCATTGCTAACATATCAATTCTCTGCTGCTTAGCTGAGCAGAAAACAACAACTTAACATGTACAGTGGGCCCACTGACTACTCGTCAAAGCCCACTTCCATCACCTGCTTTTGACTACTTCCTTAACAACCACATGAAGCCTTCCTGCTTTAATAGGATAATCTTGCTGAAAGCTCCTGCTGATTGTGTCCTCCCTACATTCAATGCATCAGTGATCAGTAAATTTACTTCATACTCTACATAGATGCTAAAATTAGATTGTTTGCATTACAACTTTCAATACTCCTGGAACACGAACACCTGCTTGCAGATTTATATTGTTTTGCTTAATGATTTAAAATAAAGATAGCCTTACAGTGGCAATACTCTGATATACTATATTGGAATAACACAATGGCTGATCGTTTTTCTCACTTATCCCATTTATACTATATCTCCTTGCCATATAAGGTGTAGCTTCATTATCATTAATTGCAGCCTTAGAGACACCATACACATTTATTCCTGCCAACTTTTCCAGAATTTTATTTTTTCAATGTTACTGAGTAAAGCCAAGTGGTTTAAAAAAGAGAGAGTGAGAGAGAGAGAAGAAAAAAAATTGGCATCTATTTATTTATGTATTTTAATCTGTATAATTCATAGAGATTTCAAACAGATTTTGGATTTGGCACCTTTTAAAAATGTCAGCTCTAAAGGACTGTCTGTCTAGCACACTTATGCTGATCTATAGTAAAGATTCAACAGAGTACATACCCAAACTATTCATTCAGGCGCCTAAGGTGACATTTTTAATTCAGCTTTGCACAGCCTATTTTTATATAGAATAGAGCACTGCTCTCTGCTTTTTTTTTAAGTGATCCAGCAGGAGCTACAGAACTTTATTAGGATGATTAGAAATGTCTGTTCAGAGCCTCATTTCATGTAAGTTTGCTGGGAAGCAAGACCACCGCAAAAGCATTAGCTCGAAATGTTGCTAGGGTTCATTTCCTCCCCCTCCAAAAAAAGTTGTTTTTTTTTTTTTATTCTAATGATTAAGTGACTGAGCTAACAGAAGATATCCATGGCTTTCAGAGCTATGGAAACCTTGGAGCAGCAAGGCTAATGGCTCTGTGTTGGGACAAAATTAATTTCACACATTTTAATTTATATTTAACTTTCTGTTAACGAGTGCAGAGTGCTCAATTTTCAATCGTGAGCACTTAGAGTGTCTGGGTCCATATATATGCACTCATTTTGGCATCTAATTTCTCAAATATCCATTTTTGGCATCCTAACACAGAAACAAGTGACCTAGCGTAGATGCCTACATTTGAAAATTAGACTCCACATCTGGTTTCAGACAAAATACGCTCATCTAATAAGACACCATGTTACAAAACAAAAAAAAAAATCCAGGCTTTCCCATAAAAACAAGTCCCGTAAAAGTGCAGATACCAAGGCTTCTAAAGCAACATAGTAACATTCCATTACTGCAATCGCCACAATGGCTTTTCCTGCATTATTGTCCTAAATATCTCATTTTACTCATCTAACTCTTTTTAACCTATCTAGAAATTTTATCTCAAGGGAAGTCTGATGTTTAAAAAAAATTGTGAAAGCTTAAAAAGAGATTTGTGGCCTGTTCCAATGATCATTGCAGTTAATGGCAGTCTGTCCAGTGATTTCAGCAGACATTGGTTTAGGACGTTGATTAATTTCAAAAAATGTATCTCTAAAAGGGATGCCTCAATACACCATAACTCAGGTTAATATATTTGCTTCTTAAAAGTCACTGTGCTAGGTAGGTGTAACTGGCTACTTGATGGACAGTTTTATAAATATCATTTCTTTAGGTTATTGTCTGACAGTGTTAGTGCACAAGGACCCTCCTATCATCACTTACACTCTGCACACCATCCTGTTACAACTGCAGCCCTTACGCTCTATGGAGCACTGGCACTGTTTCTTGTGGTCATGCATCATCCCAAAAGAAAGAGAGCTCTAGATCCTTACTTCCTTTGCACGGATCTGTAGAGCAGAACTAGCCAACCTAGCGCAATGTGCTGCATCCTGTGCAGGGCTGCCCAGAGGATTCAGGGGGCCTGGGGCAAAGCAATTTTGGGGGCCCTTTCCATTAAAAAAAAGTTGCAATACTATAGAGTACTATATTGTCGTGGGGGATCCTGCAGGGCCTGGGGCTTGGGGCAAATTGCCCCATTTTCCCCATCTCTCCCCCCCCGGCAGCCCTAATCCTGTGAAGGGGTTTAAAAGCAGACACATGCTCGTGTGCAGCTAGGAACTCAAGGAAGCATTCTGTCTTCCAGTACCAGAATGTCTCCTATAGCCTTATGCTGCAGTATGCCTCTACACAACTGCTCAGCATATCCACTGCCTAATGAGCACAAGAGAGCCCTACAGAAATAATGCATACTGGTGGCTATAGAGTAGGTGGCTTACAAAAGCCAGGCTAGCTAAAATGGCCAGATGTTATAATAATAGGAGCTCTACCAATCTCCTAGAACTAGAAGGGACCTTGAAAGGTCATCAGGTCTAATCCCCTGCCTTCACTAACAGGACCACATCCCTGAGTGGCCCCCCTCAAGGATTGAACTCATGACCCTAGATTTAGCAAGCCAATGTGCAAACCACTGAGCTATCTTTCCCCAGCTCTGTTGTGCTCAGAAGGTTTATTTGCACTCAATAAGGGCTGCAAAGGCCCATTTTCTGAGTATGCTCTTGAGGGTTTAGTAAGATTAATGTTTATGGTGCAGGACTATAAGGGACCAATCCCGTATTGCCCATAGCGGTTTGTTACAAATGGGATAAAAATGAGGCAGGACATAGTGCTTGATTGACTCCTACTAGTGTAGGGGAAGGCAGTTTATACTGCACTGTGCTGCTGGGGACAGCTGCACCCAAAGAGGATTCAAGACCCTGACCACAAGAGCAGGATGGTGGCGGCCCATTTTCTGCCCACCAGAAAGCTACATCTGGGCCTCCCCAGGAGTTAAGTGCTGTGGGTTGGTTAAAAATGGCATTTCTGGTTTAGACAGACTTTCCACTGCTGCAGGCCTGCAGCCCATGTTCCTCTGGTTGCTGCTAATGTATTCCCAGGGTAAATCAAGCCCGTAAGTTGGTTTTGGACAATGTCTGTAATCATGGCTCAGCAGCAGCAAGAAACGCAACAACAAAGGATTTGTCACAAAGTTCCTCCTCAAGT
This sequence comes from Chelonoidis abingdonii, assembly GCF_003597395.2. Lineage (NCBI taxonomy): Eukaryota > Metazoa > Chordata > Testudines > Testudinidae > Chelonoidis > Chelonoidis abingdonii. The sequence continues at coordinate 196,032,766 of NC_133771.1, forward strand.
TTTTTGAGGTTTTTAGGAGAGCAGTGCTTATAAGAGGAAAAACTAGCTGTACTTACCGAGAAAACAGAGAATTCCCAGCCTGAGTGACAGCACCGCCATGTAACAGCTGTTGTGAAGCTCTGCTTGCTCGAAAGCCTTCCCTTCATTCTGATTACCAAGAAGTAATTTTATAATTGTATTTCCTTTTGGGGCCATCACTCTGTAGCCCTATTGTGTGACTCTGCCCTGGTTGCTTGTTACCCAGTAAGATTTTTGAATGTCTCACAATGGTGTAATGAGTACCTAGACTCCTTGGGTCTAGGTATTTTGGGAAGAAGAAGAGCACCTGAATTTTCCTGTTAAGTGAAACTAGCCACCATGACACAAACTTGCAGTAACTTTGACTTTCTTAGGCATATGACCCTCCGTTAAAAAGTTTGGCTAATGGGACTGATGCAAAGCTGATAAGCTAGAAGAAACAGCATTTTAAGCTAAGAAAAATGTGTTTTTTCCAAGTAGCAGGTAATATTTTCATAATTTGTAACCTTATTGCTTGCTGACTGAAGGGATGCCAGGCTTGGTTATAGTCACTCTTATATTCAGCATCATGGGAGACCAGATCAGTAATGTTCTATACTCTGTACCTGTATGCATACCCCACCGCACATCATGCTTCTCCTCAGAAGGTGATTCAGCTTGCATTACCTGGTTTGCAAGTAGGGCACATGATTCCTTAACCAGTGTGCTTGGTAGTTTTTCATATCTATGTGAAACTGTGACACAATTTTAGGTAGCTTATTAGATTGATGATTGATGACAGACAAAAAAGGATGTACAGTACTCACTGACATTCATGCTTGCTTTTTAAATATCATCCTATATTGTTTCAGATCTTGATTTTACACTCAAGTGCTTAAGCTCCACATTAGCACATCTCTTCCACCTCCTCTAAATAAACACATCCATTTTAATAGACGAAGTATTCCAGTGTTTTTGAACAACTTCTGTATTTTCCTCCACTTCTTTCTCCTCTTCATTGCATACCTCCCACCCACACATTAACAACACTTTTATCCATTAATTGTAAATATTTCCCTCTCTGTTATGTTGGACCCCAGCTATTTCTTTCTTTCCTTATTAAATTATGTTTACCTGAATACATCAGGTTCATTTCACCAAGGCAGGATGTCCCATTAAGCATGACAAGTGGAAGGTTGTGAGATTAATGCCTTTCTTAAGCTTGAATTAGTGTGTCAGCATCTTTTCAGACCTGGGACCACAGAACGTAGGAAGCGTGCCATAATGGACCTTAGCCTTTAACTGAACTGCTCTAATATTATTCCTATAACAAGACTACTTTTAAAGAGGCTCATTATTGGCTTCATTAGATATGTTACTTGCATCAGTGCCTGTAGTTACTCGTATAATATGGAAGAGGTTAACATAGCATATTTTTTATGTATTATATGGCATATAGCTTGAAGTAGCCAAAAGGTTTATGGCGATGTAATTGGTAGTTAGTGTGAAATTTGTAAGACAAATAGACAATACCTAGGGTAACCCCTATAATCCTCTCCTTTCAGTTTTTTACAGCCACCAAAGGGCCTCATTAAAACAGCAGTCAGCACCTTAGTGAAAAGATACAGTGCTTATAGTGCCCAAATGTGACAGAAATCTGCATTTTGTAAATCTGACACCTTTGATAGATTATACAGTGTGAGGCCATTGCTTCTAAGCATTATGATAACGCTTAAGGTTCTCTTCTGAATCCAGCCGTGCTATATTCACTGGTTATAACAATGTGAAAAAAGAACTAGTTGAATAAAATAAAGCAGAGAAGATGGAGATGGGCCTCTTTCTTTGATACAAAGCTCATCTCATGTAATGGGACTGGAAAGCAATAGTGGTATTCCCAAAAATTACTTATATATGGGGATATGTACTTGTTAATATGGACAAAATGACTGTTAAATGTATTAATGCAAAATATATGATAATTAAACAAAATTCTAGATCCTTGAATGGCTATTTTAAAAAAAGTCATATCTATAATAGTGGTTGGAATGAGATTTTTTTTTTCATTTTAGAGGCCAAATTCTGCTCTCATTTACACTCTGTGTAAATAGAGAGAGACTCCATAGACTTTAGTAAATTCACTTCTCTCTCACACTAGTGTAAATCTGGTGCAACTCTGTTGATTTAAATTGAATTATGTCAGATAGTTACCAGTATAAATCAGGGCTGCCCAGAGGATTCAGGGGGCCTGGGGTCTTCGGCGGCAGGCGGTCCCCACTTCAGCGGTAATTTGACAGTGGGAGGGTCCTTCTGCTCCGGGACCCACCACCGAAGTGCCCCGAAGACCCACAGCAGGGGTCCCCTGCCGCCGAATTACCACTGAAGACCCGGCACTTCGGCGGCAGGTCCCCCCCGCCACCGAAGACCCAGAGCAGAAGAAGCTCCGGGGGCTCGGGCCCCGGGAGAGTTTTCCGGGACCCCTGGAGCGAGTGAAGGATCATAAAAATGATAATAAAAATGCATAATCCAGGCTCCACATATCATGTATGTGGTATGTGAAAGCTCAATTCTTTAAATACATAATCTAGTTAGTTCTTTTTAGCTATGTACAAATATATTTTGTAGAGAGGGCCATGTGGAACTGAACAAAAATGAGCTGTAAACATTATTTTAGGTGCCTTGGTTACAGCAAAATAGTTTAATCACAAAAAGCAACCTCAGACAACTTGAGCTCCAAAGTTGTAACGATGCTTCTCCTTTCCATTTAAGAGCTGGCTCCAACATTTTGCACTGGAAAAAGTGAAGAACTGACCAAAAATAAAATGAAAACTACTACTAATGTACTAATTCCCTCTAATCAGTTATAATATAGGGGGTTCTTCAACATCTTGTTTGCTCAGTGGTTTGGAATATAGGTTTGAGTGTTTATTTGGGCTTTAAATGTGACAACTCTTTACCTCTTCATTTAGTCACTCCCACAGTTCCTGTTTAAATAAGAGCTGCTATAGACAAAGAATAGGGGAGAAGTTTCACTAAGGTCGCTGACAAAATATAACACAGCTATTTCTATCTCAATCTCTTTGATTATTTCTGTAAATGCACCTTTCTGTTGTGCAACAGTAAGAATGCAAATAAAAAGGAGGTAAATATAAAACTCTCCTACTGCCTTTTCACTGTTCCCTGACACAGTAGGGACCTTATTCTGTACCTTCTGATGTCTGACAAAACTCTCATTGACTTCTAATGGGGCAGAATCAGGCCTCATATACCTACAGAACTGGAAGTAAATAGTTCAAGGCACTTCCATTGTTATGCCATTGAAGAAATAAACCTGTTGATAGGGAATGAGCCTATACCAGTATTTGTGGACTGAAATGTATTGCAGATCAGTGTTTCATTTAAGTAAAAACAATATATAAGTCATAAATTTGAACACAATAGGCTAAATTCACCCTACTGGAACTCCATTAGATACTCTGTGGAGTTACTCTAGGGGTAAATTTCCCCCATGTTTATTATTTTATGGAATATTAGGAAATTGAAATGTTCTTCATTAATTAAATATTTAGAATTCAGAATACCAAAGTCTCTATCAACTGGGATCTACAACTTTATAATGTCTTTAAAAAGAAAAATCACATTTCTTTTGGGATTGTCAGTTTTTGTTCATAACGTTATGTCGACTTGTGAGTTTCTTCAAAGAAGACTAATAATTTTCTGGTTACAAAAGAGGTACCTCCCTAAATTATTGTTTGCTTGTTGTTTTGGTGAGTATTAGTATAATTGCTTGCAAAGGGGAACATTTCAATACACACCTCGGAAAAAAAATGGTCTTCTGTGGGCAAGAAGGCCCCTGCTAATAATGGTTTGAAAATACGGTTTATATCTTCTGTTAAGTAGTCTATTTATTTTCAGATGGGCCAGCAACTCAAGGTTTGGGAGATGTAGCTCCTCTCAGCTACATTCCAGGTTTGAAAGTTGTTTGGCAATTATTCTTTTTAAGAAGAGATGTGGGTTACAAAAATGCACTGTTTAAGACTATCAGTAAAGAGAAAGAAAAAAAACATCTCACTCTTGTTTACTGTTGATAATCAGTAGCCTAGTTGTCTGGCTGTACCAAAAGAAGGAGAGGAGACACTTGATATGGATTTTAATCAGGCCGCAACTTTATTATATAGATGTCTGGGACGACATGGCAAATAAAGTATACAGTGCAGGCAAATCCATGTTTATTCAAATCATTACCACCTTTTGCAGCAGTTTCTGACATCATTTCCCCTCTCTCCCCCTGGCCATAAAGCACAGCTGCCCAGACAACATTCCCCCTACTTTAGGTGCGGCGCAGTCAATCTTAGCATTAAGGTTGCCTTTAGACTGAAAGGTGCATGGAATTCAGGTGGTAGAACTGGAGAGGCCTGCTTTCGTGTCATACAAAGTGCTGGCCCTTTTTTCTCAACTGCTGGTCTTATCTCTACTGGAGTATGACACAATTTGAATACTTACCACAACACTAGTTTAAAAAATAATTAAAGCTTTGCAAATTCCAGATACCTTGGAGAGTCAGTCTAAATGTGTATTTGTGTTCCTTGTAAGGGAGTTAGCCATCCCTAAAAGCTAAAGAAAGATTTTATTTAATCTTACATGAAAATATGGAGCAGTACATAACAAGTTGCCTCAGTCCTAGGAGAACAGAACTGATCTGAATTTAAAAACAAAAACAAACCATGAACTGGTTTATGTGTAGGTAATAATATTTTAATCAGACAGAAAAAATCTTTCAAATTAACTTTCCAGCAAAGTCTAGTTTTTGATCAATTCCATTACTTGCACTGCAAAATAAGCTAAAAGAGGGCATTTATGAGTATCATGTCTGGGTTTTTCAATTCGGTGGATTATTCACATCTGTTAGGTGAGAATTACAAAGTGCTGAAATAATGTATTCTTATGTTTTAGATCTATCACTGCCAAGGGCTACTGAATAGTAAGTATTAACATCTGTATTACTTCTGTGAGTTTTCTGATTAAATGTGTCTAAATATTTCAGATGCTATTGGAAATAAAAAATAAAAGTAGTTTCAAGCTGCAGTCAGATGTAGGATTTTAATGAAATGTATTAACAGAAAGCATTAGTTAAGGAATTGTATGTGCAATTAGCCCTAATAACATTAACCTGGTGTTGTGATTTGTATTATTGAAAGGACGTTAGGCTCTTGAAACTGTAAATAATGGAATAAACATAAATAAAGGTACCTGTATTTTGACAGTGATGTTCCACCTCTGGTTTCCTGTACACACAAAAATCATTCAAATGCCTTTTCTTTCTCTGACAAAAATATTCATTAAAAACATTTCACTGTGCTGCCTTTTAATATAGCGCGGGCATTCAACCTGCGCAGGAAGCTTCCTGGAACCACACAAATACTATGTAATTATCTCGTGGCTCCCTGCTGGCTGCTGCATATTCCAAGCACAAAGTGAGCAGCACATTTCTAGAGCCTGACTTCTGTCTTCATTGTCCCTGCTTGGAATATGAAGCTCCACTTCATTATAGCAGACCTGATCAAACTTGATAGATTTAGCCATTATTCTTGACTGTGTCAACTTTCTGCAGCTTTTTTTTTTCCTTGGGCTCTTTTGTTTTGCCACCCAGGGAATGCATCTTATTCCTAGGCTGTCTCTCTTTCTCTTTCTCTCTCTCTTTCTTTTTCTTTTTCTTGTTCTTTTTACTCAAACAAACCAAGCTTTCAGCAAATAATGCTCATTGTGCATCATGTGATTCAAGGAAAATAAGGCTTGCAATTTTTTCTCAGTTGTCCTTTATGATTTTTATTGACTATTTTTCTTCAGTTTATTTCTATAAAAAATTTATGCTGCAATATTGACGTACAATACAGGAAAAGCTTTGAAAATCCTTTTTTTCTGTTAGTGGTGCAATAAATTTGGCATTGTGATTTTTTTTTTGGCTGTTTGACACCCTTGAAGTAGCACTTTAGAGTTCATATTTTTAAGAATCATTCAGATCAATGTATTTTGTCAAATTTTATAAATCATTAATTTGTTTAGTTAACCTACAGATATCTCTCTACATTTTTTTTGCAAAAGGCATTAGATCATTGTCTGAGCAAATACAGATGTTGATACAACTGGTTTACCATAACAGATTGCTCTGTAGTTTTGGGGAGTTGCTATGCAACAATAGAGAAGTGCAACATAACTATAACAAATGTTTAAAGTATTGAGTAAAATAAGCAGCATTATCATAGTTAGTATAACACAGATCCATCAAATTGCCACAGAAGAAGTTAAGCAATATGTCAGAAATTTACTACTGAATATAAAATACTTAAAGGGTCAATTCATAGTTAACAAACATTTTGTGATGAAGCTTTTCAAGCTTTAAGTTTTAATTATAGCACTGGTAATATTAGAGAATACATTTGACAAGCTTTATAAAAATATGGAACGATGGTTTGGAATTAATTTTTGCTTATTAAGTAACAATTATGAATACAGTTAAAACTTTACAGAGAAAAAGGTTTCCCTTTTTTGTTCCTTTTGTTTACAGATTAAAAGATAAAGGATGTGTTATAATTTCCAACAAGTTTACTAAAGGGTTCCTATTGAAGTTTATTATATAGTACCATGTAAATACTGATAGGAATTGGGATGGCTTAAATTTAGTATTATCCTGTTTAAATTAAAAAAAAATCATTATTTTTAGAGTGGCATTTTCAGTCTCACCGAAAGCTTCTCGGCATCTTAAAATGTAAATTGCAGAGAAGCAACACAAAGGATAAAGAAAAGATTTTGAAGGCAATCACAGTGATCACTTAATTCAGTCTCTGCATATCCACTTGGCATAAGGTAATTAGAGTGCCACATTGCTGTAAAGACAGAAAGCTTAGGGTACCATTCTGACTCACCCAGACGATAATACATGATTAGAAGTCAGTGACAGATCACAACTGCTGAATGACCCACCAAGGTCTTATCAAGGGCAAATCGCATAATTAGCATGCACTTCGCTGGAAGAGGAGTACAGTGCTATTGTTCTGGCACAATCAAATTAGCCCAGCCAATGAGGTCAATGTTCTGTGATCTTAGAGACATTTCATGTTTTATTTTTCTCCCTCATAAAAAAAAGAAACCAAAAACACTTAAAACTGAGCTGAAGTTCTTATGGACACTGAAAAATATCTGTTATGAAGGCATTTTTGGAATACACTCTGCTGACTCCTTAGTTCATCATGTATGGAATAAAGGAGTCGGCTAATGCAGTCTGACCCTGAGGGACACATATGTAATGGAGCCACTTTGACAGAAATTCAAGCATCTAGTGAGGCCTGGAACTCAATTTATTTGCCCTGAATGCATCCACAGCATCATGCACATAACCAAAAAAAAAAAAAAAAAGCCTCCTTGCAAACATAAAATCTCTAGTTCATTATGATAATTAGCACAATTATCTTGATTTGCTCACTTTATCTGTATTTTCCCCAAGGCTTGTCCATTTTATTTGCCTCCCCACCCCATTTGCTAAACAGGACACTCAGCCCAGAGCGAGATTTGCTGGGAATGGTAGACACCAACAATACTTCAGGCATCCCATCATTGGAACCCTGCAAGCTGAGTACTGTGTAGTGCAATGTCACAGTTAAATGTCACATAAATACTCCTTTCCCTCCCTCCTCGTAAAGGGCTGGGTCTTTCTTTCTGAAAGGTGAGGTATTCACCTGGTTAGTGGAGAACCAGAACTCCACTGTCTACAGAACTAAGACCTGTGGCACTAGGACTGTATTGTGAGTCTCAAGGCCTGTAAGTCCCATGAACCTAATCCTTTGGTGAGATGCTGAACTTCTGCCTTGGATGTGGCTTTCTCTTTTTTTTCTAAGCTGAAATACAATTTCAGCTTGTTCACACACTCCTTAATTGTACGTTCTGCAGGAAAGGTGTTTTGACATTTAGTGTAAGTGGGACTGTGTACCATTTTTGTATTTTGGCTTCACCATTAGGTGAACCACATATCCCAGCCATTTCTGGAAAACTGTACCAGAATGGGTCTATAATAAGCTCTCTCATGTGCACTCTTCATCGCTTAAACCTGCCACTTTCACTGGTTTTGTCTGTTTGTTTTTATGCTGGGCTAAGTTAATTTGAGATTGGAACTCTAAGATGTTTACATGTCATGAATTTAAAGGTGAACTTTCATGTTCAGTCTAAAGAGAAATGAAAACACAATATTCAAATAGATTTTCATATACTTTCAAGTATTCATTCCTAGGTCTTTTTCAGACATGATCGTTATCTATAGTACTTGTGAATTAAAGGTCTCTTTTCAGTCCTCCTGCTCATTAATACTAATCAACCACAATTCTTTGGTTGTGACATCATAACTATTCTCACAACAACAGATAATAATGTTACAAACAGAGGACTGTGACCCTGTAGTTTAACATGCTCGGGAAGAGGTTGTGAGGATGAGATCTACTGTTTATAAAATTCTTTTCTTCTATAATTAGCCACTGTGGAAAGGATAACAGCCAATGAAAGCTAAACTGACTTATGTTTAAACAATATGTTTTCAAAGTGTCACTGAGCATGAAAGTTCATCTTTGAGCCAATTAAGTAATTCCAGCTACAACTCGACTCCTTATATAATTGTTCTACTTTGTGATGCTTGAGCTCTAATAGGCATATCTTTTTGCAATTGTAGTGTGTGGCTTGACCATTTCCAAACACATCTTTATTGGTAAATAAACAAAGGTTCTTTATTGACCTATGATTTATGAAGCTGAGCTGCAAGAATTTATTAGAGAATTGAGTTTAAATTAATGCAGGGTCCTCCCCAAGAATTAATTCCTACAATTCATTCAATTTATTGCATATGCCTTGGCCAAGTCAGCTAAGTACATCAACAAAACTTCCTTGTCTGGCATAAAGATTACTACTAAAGGTCTTGTTGATTGTGCACATATAGGATCATTTTTTCTTTGAGCATTAATATTGGTTGTCTTTAGAACTACAACAGTATTCAGTCTATCCATAAGTCATACACAAACACACACACACAGAAAAATTATTCCATTGCTGGGTATTTAACCCATGTGGAACTTTTTTTGATTGAAAAAGATAATATGTACAAAACCAGTTATTCTAATTATTCTAGACATATAAATAAATTAATCTAGACTCTATAAATATACTCTTACTTCTCAGACAGGCTGTAACTGCTTTTCAAATTTAGTGTATGTGTGTAAAGAGAGAAAGACAAACTGTATGTACATACATACTGAATGTGTATATGCATGTACATATGTAATATATATCATAATTCATATTCCCATAAACTTGGTAGACACTCCTTTCTTAGTCATACAGCCCCCACCATGAAAGTCCCCTAACAAACAGGATTAAAATTCACTCTTTTCAACCATCCCTGGCATTTATTCCTTCCTTTTCATTGAGCTACATTTGTCTGATTTAACAAGATAAGATTTGAGTGCTGATGCAGCCCGTTGTTAATGTAGCAGCCGCATCCACCATACCATCGACACTCTGCATCAGAGAGATGCATAAATCAGGTATTCAAAAAAAAATTAGATATGCAGCACACCAGTTTTATAGTCCCAGCCTCAGAAATTGAAATGGCCCAGATTAATGTATTATATCTTACACACTGTCCGAGTGAATCAACTTTAATATATTGAACAGATTCGCAGAACAAGACTTTGTTATCTAAGGAGCACTCGGAAGAAGGAATTGACCTGAGGATTTGATTTGGTTCAGGTAGTTCATGTTGTACAGCAGCATTTGAATAGTTTCACATAAAAATAAAATTTGTATTAGAAATATTTCACATCATTCTGAGCTTGTTCATACTGGAGCTTTGCAGTGGGCAATATTATAGAAACAATGCCCATCCGAGAGATGATTTTAACCTTTGCTTCAGATATGTCAAAACAATATAATGTAATTGTAATGCAAAGTGCTGTTTCATACCAAGGGAGCTTGTACAGATTGACTTTAACTAGTTTAGGTTTATACTGAAAATGAAATGCCCATTGAATTTCATATACAATAGAGTCACCACCATTTACACCATTCCATTCACAGAACATATGTTGTGTCTGAAGCCATGCAGTGAAATGGCTTCTTTTGTAGTACTTGCCAATCCAAAAAGGGACCTCTACCTGTGTGATCAAGGACAGAAGCACATTAAAATGGTGAGCTCGCTCCCTCCTTTTAGAGTTGGGAATGGCAACAATTGCCATGGCAAGAGCAGGAATTATATGGGCCTTTACCTACTGGCAAATAGAACAATAGCCTAATTGAGTGACATGGAAGTGGGGAAAAGGCAGCAGAGAGCTGTTTGCTGAGAAGATGTGAAGCATTTCTGAGGCACAGTTTGCTCTGCTTTTTCCTTTGCTTTGACTCTTCTAGCTACTGTGTAATATACTAGTAATGGAAAACAGAAAGAACATGCCCTTATCCTTAGGCAAGTGTTTCCATAGTGCTTCCTGCTAGTTAAGGTCTCATTTCAATGCCACTTTAGAGTGGATTACTGGCAGGGCTGGATTTAGGGGCAGGTGATCAGGTGACTGCCTAGTATGCTGGGTTTGGGGTTAGCCAGGCTCGGGGTGCTGTTTTTGTTGTTAGCAACAAAAGAGAAAACAAACAATGGTGAGAACATGAAGGAAAGAAACAGTGGAATCCTTGCGCTGAATCCAAGAGTTTTCTTCATGCCTTGTGGCTGCCATTCCCTAAACCAGGTTCTGTCTGATGTAGCGTCAGCTTCTTTAGACTCCATATCTCTCTTTGGAGTACTGCAAAGGATATACATCCTATTTTCAGCATCAGCTACAAGGTGGAAGATCCTCACAGAAAATGTTACTAATCTGACTATGAAGCCACTAAGCGATACTTGCTGGGAGAGCCGCATTGACATTGTAAGGCCAGTGAGGTACCAAGTGACTGAGGTTTACGATGCTCTGGTAGAACTGGCACAATCGAGTAAAACCGAGGGCTGAATCTGACATGAGGTGAAAATACTGGCAAACCAGATCACTGACTTCAAATTTCTGGTCTCAATTGTGTTTTGGGACAATATCCTGTTCCAAGTAAATGTTGTGAGCAAGGCATTACAAACTCAGTCAGTGGACATCACAACTGCTACTACTTTGATGAGAAGTTGCCTTGATTTCGTTGTGACCTACAAAGACAATGAATTTGAACATGCCATCACTGCTGGCAGAGAAATGGCAGAAAACTTAGGAGTTGAGCCTATCTTCAAGGAAACTCATATTCATTGGAAGAAGAGACAATTTGGTTACAAGGGCAGAGATGAGGTGACGGGAAGCTTGGAAGAAAAATTCAAGAGGGAGGTTTTTTTGCCCATTCAAACAAAGTTTTGGACAAATGAAGCACCAAGAAAAGACCTGAAGTTTTTTGTATGACTTTTTTAAGCTGATGGCAGACAGGAAAACACTCTTGAATGATTGTATGGACCATCACGAGATGCTGACACATGGGAAATATTTGAATGTCAATGATAAAGACCTCTATGTTGAACTGGACAACATTGGTCACATTTTGCCACACAGTAAGAACTCTCCACTCCCAAGTTCTCCAATAATTCATGATGCAGAGTTAAAGGATGCTTTTCCTAATGTGTGGATAGTTTTGAGGATTCTGCTCACACTGCCAGTCACAGTCAGGAGTGGTGAGCGCAGCTTTTTGAAGCTCAGGCTCATTAAAACATATCTTCAGTCGATGATAGCCAATGAGAGACTGATATCGCTTGCTATTTTATTGCTTGAAAATGCCATCAGACAATCTTTGGATCTCTCTGAAGCATGGTTCAGTTTGTGAGGGCAAAGCCTAGAAATATAATCTTTTGAACTAAAGGACTAGAGTTAACATTCTAAAGTTGTCACCTACTGTAACACTATTTAATACTGATCCACCCAATGTTGGTGCACAGTTTAATTTCTTAATGTTAATACATTTCAATTATTCTTAATATTAAAAAGTTTCTATAAGCTTAGAGGAACCAATTTTTTATTTCTTTATATTTGGCCTGGATAAATACAGATTTACAGATCTTAACATGCAAATTTATCATCTTAGAAAACAGGGATAAATCATGCATGGAAATGGTGGAATGTGCTAGAAATGCAATGAAAAATAAAGAGGGCATCAAAGTTGCTCCTCACTTGGGGTGCCATTTGGTTCTAGGGCCAGCCCTGGTTACTGGATGTTGTGCTGGAAGAGAAAGGTAAGCCAGCTGTTTGAATTCACTCCAGTTCATTCTCAATCCATGCTTTGGGAGTGTCCATGCAATGGGAAATGATAGCTTAACCCTTTTTCACACTTTTATTAAGGAGTAATTGTAAAGTGCTTGCACCAGTAATTTTGCTCTGTTAATTAGCACTGAAGAAGAACTCAAAACTGGAGTGATGAAAAAGTGTATTTGGTTCTAAGGGCCAGATTTTTAAAGGTATTTAGGCACCTAAAAATGTAGGTAGGAGCCTAGTGGTATTTAAAATTATCTAGACATGTAATTCCCTGTTAAGTCAATGGGAGTTAGGCACTTAGGAGCTTCTGAAATTCCCACTATGGGAATCTGGCCCTAAGGGGATAGATGTTTTAAGCAGGAACTTTTGGAGCAGGGTCTTTATTTTTAGTGTTGAAAGAACAGATAAGGATAGCTTGTGTTGAAGTCTAACACAGCCATGCAGCGGCTAAGGGGAGTAAGACCTCTCCCACCTCTGGACAGCTATGCTACACTTAAGCCGATCATGGGTCCATGTAAGTGAGATGGGGAGAGTACAGTGTACTGTCCTAGTGTTCTTCCCCATCTCAACAAAATGGTCAGGCAGGGGAGGAGTCAAGGGTTTGATGTCCCTATGTGCTGGCCAATGCATCTGGCTGGACATGGGGACAGGGGCCGTACCAAGGCAAGAGGGGAATATTGGGGAAACTGTGCTTCAGCGGGGTGTCTCTGAAGCACAGTGCCTCCTGGGGCAGAGCAACTTACTCAGTACCTTTAGCTTTGGGCTCTACCAAAAGGCACAATCTAGCCTTTACTGGTATGACAGTGTTGAAAAAGTGCAATGATTTAACTCTATCTTCATTTTATTATATACCTTATACACTAAACTACATGGTTTTGTTTTTGAATTATTTTTCAATAGCAAAAATATAACATATTAATATAAGGGACAAATACATTGGACCATACGTGTTATTTTTTAACATAAATGTGACATAGTAACAAATTAGATATCTAATATTTTTCAACATCTGAAGCCACTTTGCATGAATTACTATTCCTCTCTTCACTGGGTCTGATCAAATATTATAGATCTATACTGAATAGAGGGAAAGACATTATTATCAAATCAATGTCTATTGTATGCTTGCCATAAGGAAGAGTCTTCAGGAAAACCTTAGAGTTCATGCAACCTCAAAGAGAAATCTTCACATATCAGTGAATTCACCATTCTGTTGTATATTTAATATATAATCAACATAAGTGACTGTCTTTTTGTGCTGTGCTTGTACTGCATGTAGCACAATAGGGTCCTGGTCCATGACTTGGATCCTAGGCACTTTAGTAATACAAATAATAAATAATAATTACCTTAAATACATGTACGAATACTAAATTTAAATTTTTTAAATTAGGCTTAAATTAGTGGGTACTCGTACATAGTTTTTGAGTGGGTGGGTCTACTCCATTCCAATTCTCTGTTTGGACCCCAATTGAGTAAACCATTCCTATTCAGCAGAAGTGTTTAGGGCCTTTGCTGAATACAGATGGATTAAGCACATATTTAAGTGCTTTGTTGAATCGGGGTCTAAGTCATCTCAGCTTTGGATATTTTTTCTTCCTTTGCAACAAATACCTCACAATTAAATACTCATGCTCCTTTTTGGTTTCTAGTAATACATGTCATGTTTATTGTTCCTTCTTTTCTCCCAAAAGAATAAGTTATCAATTATTCAGAATAATAATAAAAACAATTATTCATCTGAGAGCCAAAACATCTAATACCATTCACACCACTATTTAACTTCTCAAACAATCTGCTGAAGAACTGTTATTCCAATGCATTTAATGTAGCAGAGTCTGTATCTTCCATCTGTTCCATAAATTAAACCATAGGTTGATCTATGAAGTTATTAGCATCAGTCAAAGTTCCAAATAGATCTGTTTTGCCAACAGAGGAAATCCTAAATTTATCAGCAACAATAATGCACATTCCCATCTCCATCTAAAAAGTTCCATCTTCACATTCCCAAAGACTAGTATTTAGACATGTAGTCCAGGTAGACTTTATCACAGAAGTCAGATTTGGTGGGGATGCTGGTGGTTGTACTCTACTCATATGTAGCCACAAGAGTACCCGCATCTGTCTCCTAAAATGACCAGCAGAGAAATAGTTATCAGTACTGATAATTCATTTAGCCTAGGCAAAGAGGTGCATCTATTGATTCTTTCTAAATGTGACCAAGGAGCACAAAAAAGAGCTGTGCAGATTCAGTACAGGTATCATGGGAAGCTTTTGCTGATGGGACTTCAAAGGACTCAGAATCAACTTAGAGCTGCCCTGCTTGGTAAGTCATCTCTGGCAGATTAGTGGGGCGCACAGAGACTGGCCTCGTTGGACGGGGTGAATCTTCTTTAGGTATAGTAGCTTTCTGCTAGCCAGCAGGGTGCAAACTCCTATAAGAAGCACGTTTCCTGTTTCCTGTAGAAAAAAAAAATGGGTTTGGCAGTTATTGAAAAGTTTGGGGAAAAAAGTGTGTCCTGGCAATTCGTTAGAAATGTTGGCAAGGATTACATGAATTTCTGGCCATAGTGAATTCCAGAGGTGAAGGCCTTCAACTGAGGCCTGCCGGCTCTGAGCTGGCTGTTGAGACGCAGCTGGTTGTGTGAAGGGTCAGAGAGAGAGAGGGAGAGGTGTAGGGTGACCAGATGTTCCGATTTTATAGGGACAGTCCCGATTTTTGGGTCTTTTTCTTATATAGGCTCCTATTACCCCCCACTCCCTGTCTCTATTTTTCACACTTGTTGTCTAGTCATCCTAGAGAGGTGGTCCTTGAGGTAGCAGAACAACCAGCCATTTGGTGCCTTGTTCACCTGGCAGTTCACTAGAAGTCAATCCAGAGAAGAGATGAAATATGCTCTTGTTGATGAGTTTTGCTTAGAAGGTGGGTAGCCTCTTTCCACAAAAGATGAAATATCTGCCTGACCTCCTCCTTTAGTTCCAGTTTCAGAGCACTGCAACCATTAAGACTTAGGCCAGGTCTACACTGCGACTTTAAATCGGTTTAATGGCCGATATACCGATTTAACGCTGTATCCGTTCACACGACGTCGTCATTAATATCGAGTTAA
>NC_133771.1:196059149-196104149 GCF_003597395.2 Chelonoidis abingdonii
CGGAAGTGGGAACTATGGGATAGCTGAGGAACAGCTACCCACAGTGCACCGCTCCTTAAATCGATGGTAGCCTTGGACCATGGACGCAAGCAATCGATTTTGTGATCGCATTGTGGACGCGCAAAACCGATTTTATAACATCGGTTTTGTAATATCGGTTTAAACTACTTCGAAATAATCGTGCAGTGTAGACGTACCCTTAGAGTAACACAGAGATGGATACATTAAAATGGAAAAAGGGGAACCCGTTGGCAATTCAAAGAAAGAAATGTTTTGCCGTTGGTCAGTTTTGCTCTCTGAGATGCCAGCAGCAGAGAGGTAGCATGAGTGAGACTCTGAAACTGTGGACACTTTGACAATGGGCAGACTGGCGGCCTTAGGTAAAGGAGGAGTTTTAGATATCACCAGTTCCTCAGATGTTTCCTTTTGACAATAAGCATCACTACCCACTTGCAAGGATTTAATTTAAGCCATATGGTTCTCATCCAAGTCCCTGTCTCTATTTGGCATAAGGACAGCAAGGACATTTTTCAAAGTCGAAGGAAAATAATTTACAATGATACAGCCCATATAACCTGGTGTCAACACTTACATGAACTGAGGTTGACAAGATTGATCCCTGTTGCAGCCCACAGCTGAGACCTCTTAGGGAAGAAGAGCAGTTGTCCATCACTGTAGTCTAAGAACTCTCCAACAGGATTGCACAGAAGCACTCTCAGGTGGTCTCTTTCCCTATCACTTTTCCAGAGAAATCACGCTTTATGATTACAAAAGTCCTTCCCATATTGGGACTCTAAAGTCATTAAGGCTGAACTAGTGCTTGCTGCAGAC
Source organism: Chelonoidis abingdonii (assembly GCF_003597395.2). Taxonomy (NCBI): domain Eukaryota; kingdom Metazoa; phylum Chordata; order Testudines; family Testudinidae; genus Chelonoidis; species Chelonoidis abingdonii. Next base: position 196,059,981 of record NC_133771.1, read on the forward strand.
CCTGGATTGAGGCTTTAGCTCCTCACCCAAGCATTAATCCAGCTCCCTGGCTGCCACTGCCGATAAATAGATTCCCTAAAGATTACTTTGACTATCAAAGCTGCTTTCCCTGGGTCCTTCCTTACTGAGCCCCCTTTTAAAGGACAGAGACTCCTTGTGCAAGCCCATTTCTGGTCTCTCATTTCCTAAGTTGGATGCCCAGAATCTCCCTCTCTCCTCTTAGTGCTGGAAAGCTGCCTATCTTTCTTTCTCATGCCTCCTGTTGACACAGGAAGCCTCTCCTAAACTTGTACTCCTCAAGAAATCTAATTAACCAAGAGGGAAGGATTCAGCTATCTGTCTAAACATCCTTTAGCCATTTCAAAAGCTGAAGAAGCAGTTGGACAAGAAGTTATGGCCCTTTCAGTATTCATTACTTTACCATATAGGAAGGATAGAATCATAGATCTGTAGGACTAGATGAGAGCTCGAGAGGTCATCTAGTCCAGTCCCCTGCACTCATGGCAGGACTAAGTATTATCTAGACCATCCATTACAGGTGTTTGTCTTACCTTTTCTTAAAAATCTCCAAGGATGGAGATCTCACAACATTCCTAGGCAATTTATCCTGGTGCTTAGCTACCCTGACAGGAAGTTATTCCTAATATCCAACCTAAACCTCCCTCGCTGCAATTTATGCCCATTGCTTCTTGTCCTATCCTCAGAGGTTAAGAAGAACAATTTTTCTCCTTCTTCCTTGTAACAACCTTTTATATATTTGAAAACTGTTATCATGTGCCCCCTCAGTCATCTCTTCTCCAGACTAAACAAACCCATTTTTTTCGGTCTTCCTTCATAGGTCATGTTTTCTAGACATTTAATCATTTTTGTTGCTCTTCTCTGGACTTTCTCCAATTTGTCTACATCTTTCCTGAAATGTGGTGCTCAGAACTGTACACAATACTCCAGCTGAGGCCTAATCAGCACAGAGTAGAGTGAAAAAATTAGTTCTTGTGCTTGCTTACGACACTACTGCTAATATATCCCAGAACGAAGTTCACTTTTTTTGCAACAGTGTTACACTGGTAACTCATATTTAGCTTGTGATCCACTATGACCGCCAGATCCCTTTCGGCAGTACTCCTTCCTAGGCAGTCATTTCCCATTTTGTATGTGTTCATCTGGTTGTTCCCTCCTAAGTGGAGTACTTTAACTTTGTCCTTAGCGAATTTCATCCTATTTTCTTCAGACCATTTCTCCAGTTTGTCCAGATCATTTTGAATTGTAATCCTATCCTTGAAAGCATTTGCAACCCCTCCCATCTTAGTATCATCCACAAACTTTATAAGTGTAATCTCTATACCATTATCTAAATCGGGGATTGGCAACCTTTGGCACGCAGCCTGTCAGGGAAATCTAGTGCGAGCTGCAATTGGCTGAACCTGTGGATGCTGCAGGTAAACAAACCGTCCCGGCCTGCCAGCAGATTTCCCTGATGGGCTGCGTGCCAAAGGTTGCCGATCCCTCATCTAAATATATTGAACAGAATCAGATCCAGAACGAATCCTTGTGGGACCTCACTTGATAAGCCCTTCCAGCTTGACTGTGAACCACTGACAACTGCTCTCTGAGAATGGTTTCAACCAGTTGTGCACCCACTTTATAGTAGCATATAGTAAGTTGGATTTCTCTGGTTTATTTATGAGAACATCACGTGAGACAGTATCAAAAGCCTTACTAAAATTAAGATATACCACATCTACTGCTTTCCCCTTATCCACAAGGTTTGTTACTGTGTGAAAAAGGCTATCAGGTTGCTTTGGCATGATTTGTTCTTCACAAATCCATGCTGATGATTACTTATCACCTTATTATCGTCTAGATGTTTCCAAATTGATTGCTTAATTATTAGCTCCATTATCTTTGTGGGCACTGAAGTTAAGCTGACTGGTCTGTAATTCCCCAGGTTATCCTTATTTCCCTTTTTATAGATTGGCATTATATTTGGCCTTTTCCAGACCTCTGGAATCTCTCCTGTCTTCCCTGACTTTTCAAAGATAATTGCTAATGGCTCAGATATCTCCTCAATCAGCTCCTTGAGTATTCTAGGATGAATTTAATGAAGATATCTAACTTGTCTAAGTAATTTTTAAGTGTTCTTTCTCTATTTCAGCCTCTGAGCCTATCTTATTTGCACTGGTATTCATTATGTTAGACATCCAATCGTTACTAACCTTTTTAGTGAAAACTGAAACAAAAAAGTCATTTAGCACTTCTGCCATTTCCACATTTTCTGTCATTGTTTCCCCCTCTACTGAGTAACAGGCATACCCTGTAGAATGTTTTTTGTAGAATGTTTTCTTGTTATCCTTTCTTGTTATCCTTTATGTCTATAAATAGTTTAATCTAGTTTAATCTCATTTTGTTCCTTGGCCTTTCTAATTTTGTCCCTACATACGTGTGTTATTTGTTTGTATTCATCCTTTGTAATTTGACCTACTTTTCACTTTTTGTAGAACTCTTTTTTGAGTTTCATATCATGGAAGATCTTCTGGTTAAGCCAGGATGGTATCTTGCTATACTTCCTACCTTTCCTATGTAGTGGTATAGTTTGCTCTTGTGCCTTTAATAATGTGTCTTTGAAATATTGCCAACTCTCTTGAACTCTTTTTCCCCTTGGACTTGCTTCCCATGGAATCATACCTTCCAGCCTGCAGAATTTGCTAAAGTCTGCCTTGTTGAAATCCATTGTTTTTATTGTGCTGTTTTCCCTCCTACCCTACCTTAGAATCATGAATTCTACCATTTCATGATCACTTTCACCCAAGCTGCCTTCCACTTTCAAATTCTCAACCTATTTGTAAAAATCAAATCTAGAACAGCCTTTCCCCTAGTAACTTCCTCCACCTTCTGAAATAAAAAAATGCCTCCAGTACATTCCAAGAACTTGTTGGACAATCTGTGCCCTGTTCTGTTATTTTCCCAACAGATGTCTGAGTAGCTGAAGTCCCCCATCACCACCAAGTCTTGTGCTTTGGATGATTTTGTTAATTTTTTAAAAAAAACAACTCATCCATCTTTTCTTCTTGGTCTGTAGTAGACCCTTACCATGACATCACCCTTGTTTTTTCACTCCTTTTATCCTTAGTCAGGCATTACTAGTGGCTTCACATTTAGCAGTAGTCCAAATAATCTTGATGTCCTTTTGATGCCCTTCACTCTCTGGAGGTTTATGAAACTCTTTTGCTCTGGTTAATTTGAATAAGCATGGACGACTCAGGGTTCAGTTCTGATCTGTTGTATGCAGCTGTATGTCATGAGGTATCTTTAAAATAAGATTTTGTGCATATATTTGTCTTGATTTTTAAAAATCCCCCCCCAAATCAATATCCATCAATGTGCACTTGAATATGAATCAAGATCTACCTTGTTTTCTTTTCTGTGAGTGAGGATAGAGATTGAGGCTGCTGTAGGACTGAGGTAAGAAATAGTCAGTAGTTAAAAGGGGGGTTTAGAACAGTGGTTCTCAACCAGGGTTACGTAGAGGTCTTTCAGGGGGTACATCAGCTCATCTAGATATTTGCCTAGTTTTACAACAGGCTACATAAAAAGCACTAGCGAAGTCAGTACAAACTAAAATTTCATACAGACAATGACTTGTTTATACTGCTCTATATATGATACAGTGAAATGTAAGTATAATATTTATATTCCAATTAATTTATTATATAATTATATGGTAAAAAGAAGGTAAGCAATTTTTTGGTAACAGTGTAGAGTGACATTTTTTGTATTTTTATGTCTGATTTTGTAATCAAGTAGTTTTTAAGTTAGGTGAAACTTGGCGGTATGCAAGACAAATCAAACTCCTGGAAAGGTTGAGAGCCACTGGATTAGAAGAAAGGAATGGTTGAAAAACGTAAGGACCAAACACATAGTGCTAAGTCTATGTGCTAGTCCTAGAACTGGGAGAAGTAATCCCCATGGCAAAAATTTACTTGTAGAGTAAATGGTGAAAGGAAGATCCTTGCACATCCACCTCTTGGACTCAAGCAACGGAAATAAAAGGGAATAGATAGTTGGCAGAGAAAGTGGAGGCACAGAAACTAAGTGCATTTACAGAAAAGTCAAGAAATCAGTTCAGCTGGTCAAAATTAAACAACAAGTTTCAGAATTGTTATTACTAAACATATATGACAATGTCAAGAATTTTATAATATAGATTCAATAATTCTCCCTCCCTCCCTCCCTCCATAAATATCCCAAGTAAATTGCTTTATGTAGATTATTCTTGATTGTTCAGTAATACCACTCTTAATCTCAGTATGTCCTTATGCTAACCTGTACTGAGAAAGATAGCAAATGTACATTTTAACTTTTTCTTAAACTTTACACATTTTGTTTTGTAACTGGTAATCTCTGAGCTGAATGTTACCTTTGAGGGTTTGGTGGATAACTTATCTGCTATTGCAAGGTGATCTTTCCTAAATTTTCTGTTTAGTTTTCTCGCATTTTTTAATACTCACCCTGAGCCACATTCCTTCTTTTGCCTTCTCTTTGGTTCCCTGACCCTTTCAGGGCTGTAAGTTCCTCTCCACAAAAGCAGTCACAGAACTGGCATGCTAGTGCATTTGCCTTGTATAGTGCTATTTTATTTGGGCATAACTCACTATATGAAATGTTCTGTTTTTTAAAACATATCCCCTTAATAGTACATTTTTGTGAGTGACGGTCTTAAAGGCAAACTGTAATGAAATTGCGTGCCTCTCCTATCTTTATAGCAGGGAAGGGCCAACCTCACAACAGTGATCACAAAACAATACAGGAGGACAAAATAAGGCTGCATGGTTCTAGATTGGGACTGGATTATTTTATTAAATGATTGAAGCAGACTAAATAGAAAATGGAGATAAGAATAGAACTCTTGAATGGAATTCCTAACCTCAAAGCTGGTTTGATTTATCCTCACCAATTCTTTTTCCCTTGCTTTTACACAGCTTCATTAGTATTTAATCACTCTTCTTAAAAACAAACCCCAAACTTTCCTTCAACCAAATCTCATCCTATCAAGTCCTTTATATCACCCTCCTATAGCACAGAAATCATAAAATTCATCAAATTAAAAAGAAAAAAGAATGAAAGAAATGTTGACTGTAGTGTTTGTATAATGTCAGACACCTGGTTCTGAATCTTTGCAATGATTTTTGCCGTACTTTTCAAGGATAGCAATCTGGGATATGATTCAGCATTCTCAGAATGTTAATTGTATGTATCTAGAGTATTTTTGGTGAGCTTACCTGAACAGCAGGTGTCTCTTATATGCCTACTCTAAATATAGTGCTTTGCTAGCATGATACCTAGAAGGTAATCACTACACATTTTTGGAGTGTCTCACACAGATTGGATAATGGCTTCTTACTGGGCTGCAGCACTTCAGTTTCAGATGTTGCAGTTACCAAAAGAACCACCAGAGATCTTCTACTTTCACAACACCAGTGCTGGTGGTCGAAATTGCTTAGCAAGTATACCTGTGTTGTTGCTGGCCCTTTCATTTTACCAACATCACTGATAGGATTTCAGCAAGAGGAGATAGAGACTCAAATGCCATAGTGATGATCGCAGTATAAGCACTAGATGATAGTTGGAAGAGTGACGTCACATACTTTATAGACAGGTCACTTAATGAGAAGAGTGCTCTTTCTCGCATTCTATGCTCTCGGAAGTAAGTATTTATATCCCTATATAGCTTGAAGATGTAAACTTGGTGCAACTTGTGCTAACCTGTGTCTTGTATTTTCTTGTATTCTGGAGGCTATTCTGCAACCTGATGGCATTTCAGGGAAGTGGGCAAGATGAAACTTGGCTTTTGTGTAAACTAAAAAAGGAAGGAAAATGAAGAGGAAGAACCTAAGTAGTAGAAGAACTCATTTTGTTGGGGACCACAGTTCTCAGGGCTCATTGTAAATATGTGATATTATTACAGTAGGACATTAGTAGGCTTCTGTGTAAAATTAGTGGGCTCCGTAACATAATTCAGTTATCACGCCCCCTTGGTAAAGCTAGTTCAGAGGGGACCAGGGCATTCAGGAGTTGCAAAGAGAGCAGTAAACTCCTGTGCAATTTTCAGGAGTGTCTCTGAATAATGCACTTTCTACATTAAATCTCACTCTATTTGTTTTTTATAACATGCCACTCACCATTGTACATTACACATTTGAGTCCCTAATTGTGGTTGGTCATGCCTACTTAATGCCTGCTTTTGTTTTGTCAAATCTGTGAATGCATACTTAGTTGCTATTCAAGGAAAAAATTAGGTGTTTGAGAGGAAAGAGGAATTGGGATTAGATAAACCTAACAGTTCCTTTTGACTAATAAATGCCTTTCTTCTCTCATTTGTGTGCCAAATAAAACTCCTGGTACATTTAACTTTAGCCATCACTTGTCTTTCCTGAGTTGAATAGTGACTATGCAATCCATGAACCATTTTCAGTTTCCTTCAAGCCGTATAGCTGTAATGTTTGTGTCTGATAGAAGAGACACTATTGTGTAAAAGGCAGATATGGAATTAGCTTTTCCATTTGTTACTAATGAAACTGGAGCTGGAAAGATTTTTTTTTTCTTGTAGGTTTTAAGTTCAAGAAAAAGGATGTGTGAGGTTTTTTGTTTTGTTTTTAATAAATGTGGGACCCTGGGCTGTGGTATTTCCTGCTTATTTGTGTGTGTGTGTGTGTGGTTTGTGTTCTTTCTTCAATGGATAGTCAACGAATGGCTGGGATAAAGCTCCATTCTCTATTATTTAGGTCATTTTCTTTTCTGCAGGCCTATCCAGCACCACAATATATCATGAATTGCTGCTGGCTTTCTTCAAAAATGGAGAATTTGTTAAGCTGGAAAAGTTTTGGTGCTTATTCTCAGGGCTTGTAGTACTTAGACTGTTGGCCTGCATTGTGGTAAAGGGGTGGCTGACTCATGGAATGTTAACTGATTTTAATATTTTCTCAATAAACATAGGTTTGCTTGCGTTCATGATCAATGTTAGTCTCATTGTTCTCTCTTTGGGATGCATGATTTGTGTGTTTACTAAGGCATTAATAAAGAAGCAAATTCAGGGCCAGTGTTCATATAATAAACTTCACTGGTGGCTGGGGCCCAGAATAACTGGTGGAACAAAGGCTGGAAATTAGCTACTTATCACCTCCTTGGAAAAAAGAGTATTTGCATCCACACATAATCATTTCTGAACACCCAAAATAAAATCAATCGACAGCTGACCAATTCGGAGCTCTTTCCCCTTCCCCAATAGCTTATCTGTGGTAACTCCACTACTGCTCCCTACTGCTCCTGGAAATGAATGTGCAGCCTGCCCTTCCTTAGGAAAAGAAAGTCAATGGCTTCAAATGGTTTGGCCCCTACTTCTCCCTGCCCTCTCCTGGCTGAATCACAGTCCCCCCACTTCAAACTCTCCTTCACCCCACATGGGACCCCTGCCAAATTAACAACCTCCTCCCCATCTCTGAGGCACCTCACAGGATTGGAAGCTCCTCTGCTCACCCTTTCATCTTCCACCCCCTCACCGTATCACCGCTCCCCTTTTAATTCCTCTCACCATTTGACAGACCCTCCCCTGCCCTTTTGATTTGCCGTGATCCCCCTTTTGTCCTGCACCTCTTTGCTATGTCATAGTCCTGCACCTGGTCTCCCTTACCCAGTCAGAAATGGCTATTAGAAATTAAGTACCAGTGTTCAGTTGTAGTTGGCAGTGGTTTTATTTCAGGGCTTCACTGATTATCTTTTCTCCAGATGGACATGAATTTCCACAGAAGACATGGCTTAACAGAATGTACAATTTCTGATATTCTAATGGTAGTATGGTAGCTTAATTGAAAGCAATAGAGATATGTCAGTGAAAGTGCTCCATCTAAGAAAAATGTGGGATGTGATCAAGCAATAGAGATATGTCAGTGAAAGTGCTCCATCTAAGAAAAATGTGGGATGTGATCACAGGACCACAAACACTGTGTACAGAGGAGAACTTGTGATTGGAGTAGTTGGGTAAAGTGAACATTTAAAGCCTTCCTCATTTGCATGCTTTAGCACTCCGCTCCATGTTCTGATATTTTGATAGTAAATAAAGCTGCAGTAAACCTTCATAGAGGCGTAACTCTAGATATGTAGCCTTGTTTTAAATGTAAAAAGCAAAGGTCTTAATGCACTGCTTACCAAATGAACATTTCAAACCTAAGAGTTCTTCTGCACAAACTTTAAAATATCATTGAAGGACAAAGAGGTACAAATTAATGTCCATAATCTAGAGGAGATTAGTAATAATCAGTTTTCAATGGGAAAGTGCTAAGAATTTAAAATTTATGGCCAGAAAGTACCTTGGGAGAGTTTTCCTGCATGTGTTAATGACAAACCTTCTGCATGTGAAAACAACAAAAGGACATTGCCTCTTTAACGGGGACTACTACTTGTACTCCTTGGAGCTTTGCAGTATTAGTAAAGCAGCATGAAAGAGTTGATTTTCATTTTATGTTGTGCTTGTGAGGCATTAACATGATGTTCTAACACTTGTAAATGAATACAGCTCTTGCCTAATCTGTCATTTTAATGTCTTATGGATTTTATTTCACTCTGTGTTGTACCAGATTCTCAATAATAATAATCAACTGCTTTGTTGTTCTCTTGCAGAAATTAAATTTCTTTAGTGAGTGTGCAACTAATAAAAGATGTTGCTTGAGGAAACAAAAAATAAATATGATGAATCATAAAAGTTGTATGTAGGGGGTTATTCATATATGAAAGACAATTACTGAACCAGTGGTAAATTCATCTGATTCTCATATTGTCAACAGCTTAATAACTCCCTCAAATGGGTTAGCCATAGTAGCTCTGTATATAGAGACGTCTGTAATCATAAACCTGCTTTGCTGTGGACAGTGAAGTGTATGCTATTGACATATCTATCTATCTATCTATCTATCTATCTATCCTAAAAATAAAAGTAACAAGTACTTTGGAAAATCACGTTGCATTTTCCAAACCTCAGAAAACTTTTCCACTCCTAATTCTTGTTCTGTCATAATCTATCTTGTGGTGAAGCACTACAGTCAGATGTGCAGGAAGCAGAGTATTTGAAAAGACGTCAAAGTAGGAAATAAACAGTGACCATCACTCAGAATGCACGAACACAACATTTTCAAAAGGTATATGGCTGTCACCCATTTACAGTAGTAAATTTTTACAAATCTCTGTACGTGGCTGCAACCTTTAAAAAGAGGAAGTGAAAATATAGGCTTTGGCTTACACCCACAATAGTCAGTGAATCCAGAGACAAGGTCAAAATTCTGAGGTGCTATTCTTGGATATTGGTGGTTTTCCACCACTGTTGGAAAAAAATGTTCAGTGTGAAATAATTAATTTCACTCATATAGTAGGTGGGGTATGAACTAGATTTCAGAAAATTTAAAGACTATATATCATACAGGCTCCAGTGCCTATCCACAACAGGCTAGTTTCTGACCCAAAGGCCTGATTCTGTGCTGCCTTCATCTTGTGGAATCATTTACCCAAAATGAGTGTAAAATGCAACCAGATCAAAGTAATGGTCTTTTACACCCCACCTTACACAATGTAAATGACCACACAAAGTGAAAAGCAATGCACAATCAGATGCCAAGGTACTTTCTCACACTAATGTGAATTATAAGTAAATGGAGTTGCACAAGTGTAAAATTAGTGTAAATGATGGGAGAATGAGACCCCAAGTGTCACCCCAGAGTTTCATATTTTTTTTTCTTCTGCTCAGATCCAAACGTTTAAGCAAAGTTATAATGGTTTTACTGGCAAAATATATATATATGCAATGTCATACCAGGAAAAGCCTGCCTTTCCATCTACAAAATGGGAAAATGCCAAGGTATATTCCTGTTTGTGCATGTTTATCACTTTTGCATGTATGAGTGCTCGCTTTGCTTTACACAGCCGGCCTTTTGTGGGCTCAGGTCATGTGGTTCCATTTTTAGCTACACTTCTTGCATCCCGCTTAATTTTACTTTCAGGCAATATGTATATGTTAAGTTTCATTATTTTCTAAGGTAAATAAAAAAAGAAGAAAGTAGTTGTCAAGGTTCCTCCCCCACTCTGAACTTTAGGGTACAGGTATGGGGACCTGCATGGATATTTCTAAGCTTAATTACTAGCTTAAATCTGATAACACTGCCACCACCCAGAAATTTCAGTGTCTGGAACACTTCCTGTCCCCCTAAAACCTTCCCCTCCCTGGGCAGCCTTGAGAGGCTTTTCCCCCAAATTCCTGGTGAACACCGATTCAACCCCTTGGATCTTAACACAAGGGGAATTTAACTATCCCCCGCTCCTTTCCCCCACCAATTCCTGATGAGTCCGGATCCAATCCCCTTGGATCTTAAAACAAGGAAAAATCAATCAGGTTCTTAAAAAGAAAGCTTTTAATTAAAGAAAGAAAGATAAAAATCATCTCTGTAAAATCAGGATTATTTGGAAAATACTTTACAGGGTAATCAAATTCATATAGCCCAGAGGAACCCCCTCTAGCCTTAGGTTCAAAGTTACAGCAAACAGAGGTAAAATCCTCTCAGCAAAAAGGAACATTTACAAGTTGAGAAAACAAAAATAAGACTAACACGCCTTGCCTGGCTGTTACTTACAAGTTTGAAACATGAGAGACTGATTCAGAAAGATTTGGAGAGCCTGGATTGACGTCTGGTCCCTCTTAGTCCCAAGAGCGAACAACCCCCAAAACAAAGAGCACAAACAAAAGACTTCCCCCCACCAAGATTTGAAAGTATCTTGTCCCCTTATTGGTCCTCTGGTCAGGTGTCAGCCAGGTTTACTAAGCTTCTTAACCCTTTATAGGTAAAAGAGACATTAACCCTTAACTATCTGTTTATGACAGTAAGTAAGAAAATTATAAGTTAATATTTTGTAGAAATGTGGGGAGCTTGAGACATGTTTCAAAAGAGCTCATCATCCAGCATTTCCCACTTAGGCATCTAAATGAACGGCCAGATTTTCAAAACAGCTCATCTTGTTCTCAATGGGAGCTGCTGGGAGATGAACACTTTTGAATATCTGGCCACATATTTGTGTATTAAACTGGGAGCTGAACTCTCTGAATATCTGGCTCCAGTTGTGGATGCTGAGTGCTTTTGAGAATCTGACCCAGATACCCTGTTTTTACATGAGATATTATAACAGCTTTTTGACCATCAGTCATATAATCCCTAGATAAAGTACGGAACCTTTTCAACATCGTTAATGTAGTTAGTGTTGTGTTTCTAACATATCCACAGGAAAATAGTTACATCTAACTTTACAGTAATGGTGGGGGTGGGGTGTTGGTTGTTTTGCTTTTTGTTTTTCCGCTTAGGAATTCCAACACTCAGTTTGCTGCTGTTCAGGATTTTCTTATTGAGAATTTCATTGTGGGCCAGTTTGTCAAGTGACTTATATTTGGATGGGAATCCTGGAAATGGAAAAATATTTTTCTTTTCTCTGCAGAATAGCACTGCATAAATGTGCCTAGCCCTGTCTTTTAATGAAGAACCAGCACTGCATGCCTCCCTACTTGCCAATGCACTAATTTAGGACAAAGGACCAGAATGAGGAACACATTGGAAATATTTGTGTAGAAGGTTTAAAATTATGTGGGATTTGTGTCTTTAGCACAGGCCACATTAGCTCTATAACCCTCAGTTTAGTGAGTTAGCATTACATAGATATATAACGTAAGCAATAAAAGTTAGATAGCACCAAGTTTGTGGGGACTAGCTGGAGGTCTCACATGAGTCTCAAATGAGGCATATGTCCTTATGAGAGGCAATGTAGTCTGGTCTAGTGGACAGAGCCTGGGCCTGGGAGCCAGGAACCCCCTGAGTTCTAATTTGAGTTGTGCCAATGACTTGCTGTGTGCCTTCCAGCAAGTCAGTTTTTCTCTCTATGTCTCAATGTCTCCATTTGTAAAATGGGGATAGTAATACTTACCTACCCCACAGGGGTGTTGTGAGGATTAATTAGTTGTTGGTACAGCACTTTAAAAATGTAAGTAGCCATATAACTGCTAGGTATCGTCATTATAATGAGAAGCATGCAGCACCGTAAGAGAAGAAATATTCTCAAAATAGTTTATATAGGTCATTATGACCTCCTCCCCAAGAACAGCTTCTGGGTTTATTTGAAGCATCAGCAAGTATCAACATTTCAAATCTATATGTTGATACTTTGTTTTAACTGTTGGAATTTATTTCTCTGCCTCTTTTTTCTTAACTCATTGCAAACCCAGGTAAACATATGTAATGGTCCTGCTTGGATAAACACTTACTTTTATTATGTTTATGTTAAATATATAAGGATCATTAAGAGGCAACATGACATAGTCAGTTATTTTGATTGCCTCAAGGCACTTCACCACTGACACCTGCTTTTGAATTCCAATTGGAAATAACCCAAATTATTGTAAAAGTTTGAAGTTCATGTACCAGAAGCCTGAATTCTGGTTGGTATTGAGAACTAGAATTACCAATGACAGTGAATTGCACTGAGGCAATTCTTTTTTAATTGCACCGCATAATTTAGAAATCAATGTAAAAGAGCAGGAGGGCTCATTAAGGTTACTACTACATACCAGAGGCTTACTGGTGCTGATAACCAGAGCTCCACTAAGCTATCTTAGTGGCTCTGTTAGCTAAACTCTGTTGCTAGGAATGTGAAAATGCCCACCCAAAGAGTAGAAACTCTGCTTTTATACTCATTGTACAAAGTCGGACTCTCACCATTGTCATCGAAGTCACTGGGTCAGATCTGATTTCTCTCTCTCTCTTTCTCTCTCTCTCGCTTTTTTTTCTGTATGAAATGGGAAAAATGCTCTTCATCAGTTTCTGTTTGATAGCGTTTGCCAGACAAAGTAGAATTTTCACAGCACAAATTCTATAGCTCAAGAACCTATTCACTCAGCATTTATTTTATATGCCTTTTATCCACCCTTTCTGGGTTTTAAAAAAAAACAAGGAATTTACCCACTCAGATTGAGCTTTGCACCAAAATTGTCTGGATTTTTTTGTAATGTTAATGAAATCCCAGATAGACATCCATAAAGGTCGTCAGCCACGTAACATATAAAATGAATATTGTGAGCTAACAAACAAAGGTGTTTGCCATTCCAACAGGAAATGTATACTTCCTCTTAAATAAATTCAAGTTCTGTTACACATAATATTTGAGAGAGGTGTGATCTTGTGGTCTGAGCATAGGTTTGAGAGCTAAAAACCATCTAATACTGAATCTATCTGTGGTTTTGGGCTAATTACTTACATCTCTGCCTAAATTTCTCCATGAGTAAAATGCAGTTAATATTTATCTGGGATACTTCCCAAAGATGTTGTAAGATTTAAATTAGTTATATTTGTAATGCTTTGAGAAGAAGACGAGTAAAACTCACCAGCACTAAGCCAATAGTTTGGCTTAGTGAACACACACAACTTTAGGTACACTGTATCTGAATCTCTTTGAGTCTGCAAAACTGAGTTGAAAACCTTTCAAGAGCAACCTTTTTTACAACTGTTTGACACTTCCTCTTTCAATTCCAGATATAACAAGGAAATGTACAATAGGGCCAAGCCATGAAGTTCCCTCTGAGGACTCACAGACCTGACATTAAAACCAGTGAGTTTTACCCAAATAGGAACCTCATGATATGGCCCACAATTATATTTTGATTTGTATAGTGTATTTTATAAGCATCCATGCATTCTAGAGAAGTGCATACCAAACTGCGTACTGGGATCATTTCACTTTACCAAGAACCATAATGTCACCAATTCTTGAATGGAACTAAGCCTTTATTATACGGCACCACCAAAACTACACAGTTTAAGGGAAAAGGACTTCAGAGGCATTTCTTGTTGAGTTAAATCCACGGGGGAATTTAGATAAGGAAAATTGAGTTGACAGAGTTGAGAGTTGGCCAGGGCAGCCAGGTTAACCCCAAAGTTGTGTGAAATGTTCACAACGAAGTCTGTAACAAGGCAAAACTCACTTAGTTTCCTTAACACACAAAGTTCAGACCAGGTTTTGTCAGAAGATTTGAGGTTTGTGAACCTTTTCAGAGAACATTGGCTGATTATTGGTCTCATGTTAAAACTTCAGTACATCTTTATTCAATTGCCCAGGAAATTATTTTTCATGTGCATTGAACTCTCATGGCTTGTCTACAGGCACCATAATGTGCTCTACTGGGGTGTGATTTGTAGAGAACTGTAACATTGTGCTCTGCCTATGTTTCAAACATGACTATGTTAACATGCACTGGGTACATTTTAGTTAACATCAGCAAGGGTTTACATGAGTCTATTAGAGCATAACAGGTGAGGGTGTTCTACAATTCACATCCTTCTCATTTGCACCGTGGTCCATGTAGATAAGCCCTAACTTAGATGTCCAAAATATGTATTAAAAAGAGTAATAAATGGAGAAATATGAAGTTTCTCAGGTTGCCTCTAACATATCTTTTGGAGTTTCAAAAGATTAGGAACTTTTGGGAAAGTGTGCTATTAAAATTATTAATATTCAATTCTTCTCATTTGTTTCTTCTAAAATGGTTTGTAACTCAAAGCTCGTACTTCTTATACTTCCTGGTTTACAAGAACACTGGTTCCCATGTGCTTTATTACTCACAAAAAGTCTAGTACTACAGCACTGGAAATCATGTGAACTTCCAGGAGTAATAAATGGATGCAATAGGTTAAATGAGAGGTCTTGAAAGAGTAGCACGTAAAACATAGGAATTGCTATATTTTATCAGTCCAGCTGTCCATCTAGTTCAGTATCCTGTTTCCAGTAGGAGCCAGTACCAGCTGCTTCAGAAAAAAAACACTCAGGTAGGCAGTTATAGAGTCACCTGCTCCAGGGAGAGTTTCCGCATAATGCCCAGTAGTTAGAAGAAGGCCAGAAGCCACACTGTGCTAATCAAGTGACTGCATAACACAGGTCATAGAATATCTGCACCTTCCTGCATCAAGACCATAACTACTGGAAACTCTTCCAAAACTCTTGTATATTTTATTTTAATATTTACTGTTATAATTGTGTGTGCTTATTATCCTGATAAATATCTAAACCTTGATTTCAGTGGCAATGAGTTCCAGAGTTGAAATGTGCAGTGTGAAACATTATTTTCTTTTATCAGTTTTGAATTCTCTACCATCTAATTTAGTTAATTACGTACCTTAGATATACGTAGACATGCTAAAAAGAGCAATTTCCATATGCGTTAGATGCCTTTGACATAACTTAAAAATACACTAGACTTAATATCCAAACATAACAAAGCTATAGCAGTAAAATTCAGTACTAAAACTCAAAAAGCTCATATTACCTCACTCTTACAATTATTATCCTCTGCCACCACTTTCAGATTTCTAGGGAAAAAAGATCAGCTTTGCGAATGCCCTGAAGTGAATGGCCCCTTGTTCTTGTATTTTAAAAGGAAAGAACTTCATAAATAGAATGGCATTAGACTTTTAGTTTTTAGATGTGTTGTTCTGAAGGCTAGCTATGGAACAATGATGGTCATGCAGAGCTCTGTTGTGGGTGTGGTGGCATGAGGCTGGAGACAGTTCTAGGTAGAAATCATTGCTCATTGTTGAAGGGTGACAATTTTCTGCCTCTGCATGATATTTCTTCTGACATGCCATGTTCTGCATGTTATATTTTCCTCATTTCCTATGGTTAGTTTCTATGCTTTGCTTTGAGTTCTTTTTCTTATAACACAAAGCAGTGAATGAATGTAAACTATTATTTATGGTATATGGTATGGTCTACTTATGAATATAGCTTTATATTGTACTTTCCTTAGTATTTTTAGCTCATTATAATAATGAGGCCATTCCCCCCTCTCTCAAATATTTGAAGTTTGACAAACTTTCAGGGATCATTGGGCAGGTTTTGAGAGATTTATCATTTCCCATCACACCCATGAAAACCATGCAAAAAACACAGTTTTCCATGGTTAAAATATAAATCCAGGTGAACCTCAGTTGTACTTGCCCAGTTTCATTTTGGATTTGAACTTGAAACTCAAAGCGAACCTTGGGGAGAAGGGTGCAAACCAACTGGCATGTATATTGAAACTGGAAAAAAATGCTTCTTCAAACACTTGTGAAGCAATATTGCTTCAATTAACCCTATTTAAGCCCTAACTTGTGAAAAGGTTAATGGGATTTTTAATGACCTTGAGTGGTCAGGGCCTCAATTTTACATCTCCTCTGAAAGAAAATGGAAAATAGAACAAGAAAGATATTCCAACTTCTGTGTATCTTGGGGGAAAAAATCACGTTTACATCAAAGGTTCAGGTCATTTCCTGTTTTATCTGAAATGGTTCATCCATTCCTAATCTTGAGTCATTATGGAAGTCTGGCTGCAGCCCTAAACTGCCACATGTGGGGTCTAACTACAGGTTTCAGTCTCTCTTGCTTGCAGGATGGGCAAGAGCAGGTTGTACTGCAGTGACAGGATGCTCGGTGCCTGAAACAAGTAATGCTTCATATTAGTACCTGGAGCCACCCGCAGTTCTGTTGGCAAACACATGAGGGAGGAACACTAAACTGTGGAGGAAGCTCTATTCAATCCTCTGGGCCAGTGGGAGGTTCTTTGAAATGCCAAACCTCTGAGGGGAGTGGAAGCAGAACAAAGAATAGAGAGAACAGGGATCCTTGGGGCTCTTAAGGGAGCTCAGAAGATCTCCCCGAGGGGAAAAATTTCAGTGCACCAAATTCTGTAGTCTTTGGGGGTTTTGTTTGACAATGGATTCCTGAATTTGGCTCAGTGCCCTTAGCATACAAATGCTATTGCTCCTAACTCGTCCTGTGAATGTTGCAAAATAAGGCCTTGCTCCTGCAAAGAGCTTCATGTGGATGGACCCTTCTGCCTGTGAAAATCCCCTTTGAGGTCAGTTCAGTTCCATGCCAGTGCAAAGGGCCACCTGTGTAGCTTGCAGGCCAGGGCCTGCGTTACCAGATTTCATGATGAAGGAAAACAGAAGGTAGTTATCCCTAGCAAAGCAGAGAGGGCCTATTTCTATTAGTCCTGGGTTTTCTAGAGGCTTAATACTTTTGGAGGAATAAATGTTAGTGAGTGCCTTACTCCACTTTCCAATATGAGCTCTTCAAAGACCCTGTTCCTTATTTCTATACCCTTGCACTGCTATGTCAGTCCAGTGGTGGCATGTCAATCCAGCATCAGTTTTGTGCTTTCGTAAGGACCTTTTTCTTTCTGTGGACACTTGAGGCCACTTTCATAAGCATCAAAGAGGTTATAATTTTTATTTTACAAGTTAGTAAGTTACTAAGTATTAAAGTACAACCTACCATCCAGTTATGTTTTTGATTCTACTACTAATTTTAATCACACTTCCATAGTTCTTTCTAGTTAAGGATCTCAAAATGTTTTACAAATCATCTTTTTAATGAAAGAATCCTGAGAACAGCCAAGTAAGGAAGGTGAGCATTATTAAGGCCAAGATTTTGCCATCGTTATTTTTAGTAAAAGTTTTGGACAGGTCATGGGCAATAAACAAAAATTTATGGAAGCCATAACCTGTGACTTTTACTGCTGCGGCTCCATGGTTTTCCCCACCAACATGGTAGCTGGGAGCGGTGGGGTTCCCCCTCTGCCCACAGCGGCTGGGAGCTGCAGGGTGACCATATTTCCCAAAGAGAAAATGGGACACCCCAGCTGCTTACCCAAGGAGTCCTCCTCCCCCGGCACAAGGCTGTCGCCTGTCGCTGGAACCCTGAGGAGGGCCCCCTCAAGAGTCTGTCACCTGTCCCTGGAACTTTGCAGGGGCGGCCCTGTCATTTGTCACTGCTGTCGCCTATCGCTGGAACCCTGCCAGGGCCCCACTGGCTGTCAGCTCCAGAGTCCTGCAGCCCCTTGGGCTGAAGCAGAGAATGTCATGGAACTCTCTCCAGAAGTCATGGATTCCATGACTTCCTTGACCTCTGTGACATAAACATAGCTTTAAGCATTATTAATGAATTTTTATATTTATTTTCTGACCAGACTTTTCTGACATTTTTATCTGAGCTGCCCCGTTGGCACATATTGAGTCAATGTAGCTCAAGAAAATATGTCTGTAATATAAAATTAAATCTGTTTTAAAAACTTGAATAGGCCGAGTTTAGTGATAGTGGGTCACAGATTTTTCCATGACATAAAAGCTAAGCTCACACAATCAACTATTGTTTTTGCACATTTTACTATTGTCTTTTCTGTTTTAGTGTAGTGATCCAGAAAGTGGCATTCCTGCTTGAAGACACATTCCTGCTTGAAGCTCCAACTTTTTAGTTTATAGGCCAGATGCATGCATGCACGTAGCTTCTGAATATTTTGACCCTGAAGACTGAAAGGATTCTGTACCTGAATGGACCTCATGGTATCTGCTGGGTTAGAGCTCAAGACCTTTCTCCATTAGCTGTAGTAATATTATGACTCGTTTCCTCTGTGAACTGGTCACTAGAGGGTGATATAAATGTTCTATCCCCCAGAGCACTATGATGCCTATCAGGCTAGTCAGTAGGTTACAAGAATGAATTAGTGAGAGAACTGCAGTGAACAAACTGTCAATATTGAAATTCATTCATCTATAGGGCCATGAGTGCCCTTTCTTTGGATTTATCTAGTATAATATGTTATGCAGCACTCAAGGCATTACAAAATAACCTTAGACGAAGCTGTTAATTGAATGGAAAATCTGTGTCTACATTTAGCTTGAGTATGTAACTGTAGTCTGGAGGATCCATGGATATCGACACCTGTCAAGTGACAGAGGGATAAAACCTTTTGTATCCTTGACCCATACCAAGAAATAAAGTTCAGTCCATTACCAGCACTCCAGTGTATCACACCATTTTTACATGGAGGACTGGATCTTTCAAGTTACAGGCTTAATAAGATACTGTGAAATTAGAATTTATTAAAATAATCTTGTATTTTATTCCTATGGGCTATTTTTAAGCTGTGGTGTAATTGGGAGGAACGCTACTGAAGTCAAAGAAGTTATACCAGGGCTGAATTTTGCCCTACATTTTCATGCTTTAGCACTGGCCAGGAAGCAGAAGAATTAAATTTCTTTTCATATGTATGTTGCTTTTTCAGCATGGCCTGAATTCTGACTCCATCTTCTTTGTGGGTTGTGAGTGTCTCTCTGAAACAATGCATTCCCTGTGGCTAGTGATCATTCATAAATGGAGGAGATTGTACAATTGCTGTGTATAATTCACACTCCTGCAAATTAAAAATGGCTACAGTCTATTGTTCTGAAGCTACTCATTACAACTGCAGGTTTTGAAAATGAAAATCTAGTCAGAAAAGCCTTTCTTTGTGCATAAAAATGGCACATGGACTAGATATAGCACACGGACTAGACTCAATGCATGCATATGATACATATCGATAGGTTTAGACACATTTGTGTGGCTTTTTATATTTATTGATATTTATATATGTGGGTGTTTTTATATATGTGTGTGTATGTTTATAAAGTATGTGTGTCTCTGCATATGCATACAAACACAGGGTGTATAGTGTATTACAGTATGTATCCTTTGGTTATTATATAAAAATAAATGTGTATGCAGTCATGTAACGTTCCACAATTGTTTAAAAATACATGTATGCTGTACTTACTCTCAATAAATTTGGAACCTAACAATTTACTAAATCAAAAGGAGCTTTTAAGACTTGATTAATTCAAATTGTGTGTCGCTGTAACCTAATTTTTGGGAAGCTGTTAAACATGTCGTCTTTCCTCCCTGCTGCTCCCCCCTAAAAAAACACCCCAAGGATCAGTTCTCTAATATAATATTCCACTGCCAAATCTTTATAAACAAGTATAAATGTTTAAAAAGTAAAGAATACTATTCAAGAGACACAAGACATACACTGCTTAATAAATCTTGCCTTCAATTTATTTGTCTAGTATTACAAAGGCAGAGGAGATATCAATTAATATAGGCAAAGAGGACCGATAATTTATAATTAACTGGCAAGTGGTTTGTAACAAACAGCACTGAATCTAATAGCCAGTAGAAAAATAACTAGTGTTGATTTGTCCCTCGGCAAATTAATAGAGTGCTTATCAATGACAGGGTTACATAAAACTGCTAAATAAATAATCATCAGTGAGTTAGAGTGAAGCAGATCTTTAACAAGCTTAATCTGAACCTCTTGACATCTGTAGACTATGAAGAGATTAAATGCTAAGAAAGAGAAGATACGCTATACACATTGTAAGCATGCTCAGTAGCTGTAAGAGATCATGTTCTTAGGTAATGAGAAATAAGGAAACATTTTTATTACAAAATTACATTGAAAAATGATTTTCATTATAATTAGAGTGAAAATTATAAAAGATATATCAAAGAAATGCTGAATTGGAATTAACCAGATGAGAATTGCACTTCATCTCGTAGCAATGAAAACACATCAGTATAGTCAGAGTTGATATATTTTGGCTCAACATTTTTTTTTTCCTCTTATTTCTCACCTTTGCCCTTTTCAGATTTCTGTACCACCTGAGCTGATATTTGCTGGTGGCTTACTTGAGCATGGTATCACTATAGCTCTGCAGTGCACTAGCAGTGTGTCTGATTTTCAGAATGGATCTCATGTACTGACACTGGTATCGTATATACTATTTCAGTTTCTAAATGTGTTATATTTTCTTAAAGGCTTTTTGGGAGCTAAGTCAATACATGGTGGTATGTCAGCTCTTGATTAATGGTGGTAGAAGTTAGTTCTGCATCATGGAAAGGCTATAGTTCAAACAGGGTCCAAATCTGCTGTTAGAAAGTTGGGGCACCATAGTAGATGTAATCTTTGGACGATGGTATCTGGAGGTGTTGTGCCTGACTAAGGGTAGTGTAATGGAGAAGGTGGTTCATCCTACACCTTTAAAAAGGTGTAACTAGTTCTTTTCCCTTGCTTGGGGGATAGGGAGATGGTCTTCTTCCCTTAGAGCCAATACTAGCTGGTCCCTGCCATCGCAGGAAGACTGCTGATAGCTGGTTTCTGACAGTCTCTTGTGAAGGTGATCTGGGGTGGCCAGGAAGTGAGAAGGTCTCTACACACTCAGCCTCCCTCGAGAACACCCATTCAGAGACAGACGTAGATGAGCTCATCACATGTATACCCAGGGAGTGAATTATTGCCATTATTTATTATTATTTGCATTACCTAAGCCCTCCATTACTAGCACATTTTTCTTCTTTCTCTGAAAAGAAAACTCAATTTGTGCAGGTGAAAACTAATATTTTGTTTAAAAAAACAACAACATAAAAAACTCACAGTAGCTGAACAATTTAGCAAAGAAACCATGTTGGAAATTTTACAGTTTTGTCTGGTGTGGAATTTTATCACCTTAGCTGTAAAATAAATCCTCTTCTCATTAATGAAAGATATTGAAGTGGCCATGGATTTAATTGGCAACTTCTGGTGAGTAGCATCCTTTGTCAGCTCAAGCCTTCTCCCACCCTTTTTTACCCCATTCCTGTGATCTTGCTGCAGCAGGTCAAAAAGGCTCCTGTCACATCTCCTAACTCAAGCACATCATTGCCTTAAACTAATTGTATTCTGGGGCATATACCAGCCTCAGAGCTAATAATTGGCCCATCAGGAATCAGAAGAAAGATCAGTAGAGGGTCTGTACTAGCTCACTAATCTGATGAACGGGGACTAGCCATCCATCCAGAAAGAGCACCAGCCAGATGCTTTATGAAGGAAGAGGAAACTGAAGGCCAGCTGTTGTCCCCCCAAAAGAGCTACCCAATTCAACTTTTTCTAGCCCGTCCAGTGGGTAGGGGACATGGATAATTTCTTCTGCTGGGTCTGGGACAGAACTGGCTTAGGGATCTTGTCTCCATTCCCCTCTTTGGCCAGGAAAGGGAGTTTGATGGACTAGGCGGGGATTTCCTCACCACTTCTTGCTAGATCCAGGAAGAAGGATTTGACGTGACAGGGACCTTCTTCTTTTACCCTCCCCACATATCTTCCTTTTTTCTGGCTGCTTAAATCAGGGGAGAAGGGTGAAAAGGCCCGACTTGGGCCATTGAGGTGAAGGGAAATGTTGCCTAATGGGGGATTGTGAAAACTGCAACCAGTGTAATGGGAGACCAAATATACTGACTGTTTGGCTGGTATTTGCCTGAAGTATGTTTCTATATGCAGGTTGGAATTAAGCCAGGGCTAATATTGCCATCCTTGCAAAAGGGCCAAGTTATCTTCAGTGTGGACTAGACCTGGGTTTTACATTTGATTCATTTTCACCTAGATGAAATTGCCTTGCTGGTGGAACAATACACTTTAGTATCTTGGCAGGACACTGGTTCGTTACTGCTCAGAGGGAAGATAAACACCTATTTAATCACCAACACAACTTCTGGCAGCATCCAACTTTAGAGGTCTCTGAGCCAAGTACAGACCAGGCCCAAATATGCTTAGCTTGTGCTAGCTAAGTAGCTCACTTCCTCAGGAGGGTGCTGTATACTTGCTAACCCTAGCAAATTGTCTGGACATGTTTCATGCACTGATATGCTTTTTCTTTATATCCACACACAATCATGACTTTTGTTACCCTATTTCTCCTTCCCTAGGTCTAGCAATAATCCCTCCCTGTCTTCTCTCTGAAGCCCACCAAATTGTCATGCTGTGCTCAGTTGCATAAATCACAATGGGCTACATCATTACCCATCGGCATACTGGGAACTGAGTTTCTCTGGTGGAATTTCATAGGGCTGGTCTACACTGCACAGGTCAACATAAGACAGCTTATGTCAACCTGATTATGTCAGTGTCTACACTACAGCCTTCCCCTACACCAACACCATAACGCCACCTCCATGAGAGGTTTATATTGGTGTAGTTATGATGACACAGTGTCTGGGTAGATGCTGCCTCCTTCATATCGGCAGGACCCACGAAATTGTCAGGAAAGCCCTGTGACCCTGGAGAGTGAGGTAGCTAGACCCTGCTCCTAGCGGGTAGCAGGGGTGAGAAGCCCAGGGGGGCTTTGGACCCCGATCCCAGCTGGACGTCAGGCAGCTTTGGGTCCTGATCCCAACTGGGAGCCAGGTTTAGAAGCCTGAGGGACCCTGCCATCCTTCTGCTGGGAGCTGGGCAGTCTTGTCAGTGATCTGTGAAATTGAGAAGGCTGCCTGGCTTCCTGCGGGGAGAAGATGGGGGGAGCCAAGAAGTCCCAGATGGCTGGACCCTGCTCCTGGTGGGGAACAGGGAGGTGAGAAGCTTCCCCCGCCCCCTGCAGGAAATGGGGAGCAAGCGGTGGCAGCCCACCGGAAGCCCGAGAGTGTGTGGGCAGCTAGGCTCCTGGCTGAGAGCTTCCAGCGGAGCTGAGAGACGAGGCCCTCAGCTCCCCATACTGCCCCTCTTAGGTCAGTGGAAGCACTCCTGGTGAGCATGTGCACCACCGACCCAAGGTGGGTAGTGTGGGCATACAGGTCAACTTAGGTTTGTAGTGTAGACATACCCATAGTATCATTCTGTCAGGAATACCGGATTTGCCCTTTCAATTTGCAGAAAACGCAGGGAGCTTCACCCCACCTCAAACCAGTGGATCCTCCAAGGTCTATGGATGCCATCTGCCTCCTTGCTAGCTCCCACTTCATGATAGCCTCCCCTCCTACATTAGCTGCTCTGCTAGAGGAGCCTACCTTGTACGTTGTCACTGGAATCCACTGCATAGGGAGTTTTCCAATCTGTGGAGGTGGCATCTATCTCAGGGAGAGGATTAGAAAATCAACCACACATCAGGTTTTAGTCACATCACTTAAAATGCTATTGGAATACACTCAGATACTATGGCAATGAGAACCAATACAGACTATAACAGCATCTGAGTAGATTTAAAGCTTGCCAGACTCAGACTTAATATATATAAAATACTTGTGAGTTTACGGAAAGGACAATTATTAATGCAGCCCTGCCCTCTCGCACATCTATGTGCCCCAAATCTGTGGAGGGACAGAAGTAAGGTGGAGGAAGAAGAAATGGTGTTGCGGACATGGCACATTCCCCTTCTGCATCCTTCTGGTCTGTGATCCAAAGAATTGCAGTTCCTTCTACCCCAGTAGGTGGCATGGATGATATCATACTGTATTCCCCGTAGCATGTGTCCATATACTGTTTCTGGAGTTGTTGTTTTTTAAAGAAGACGTAGCTTCAGACATAATCCTTGACACTGTTCAGAGATTTCTATGTGTAAGAAGCTATCGGGAAGCTTACAGGGCATTCATCAAAATCAAGCTGATGCAAACATGAACACTCACAAGAATGAGCCCTTTTATGCTGAAATCTCCTGAAGGCTGAAAAGGGGCTCATGTATTTAAATTATCCCTATACATGTCAAGCCCCATAGTTTCCAAATGAAGCTGATATTTGGGAGTTAAAAAAAGTTTGGCTTAAATTTAACAACAATGAAAAGAGGGAGAAAGTTACTTTTGAAAATCTGAGTGACTGAGAAGTAATAATCATCTGCAGTGATGCAGATGTACAAAAATACAGTTTTCTGCTATTAAACTTTAAATGTCAGTAAATGGCAGTTTAGTAGATCATTTGCTAATAATGATTAAATTTCTCATTAAAATGTTTCCTTCATTATTCTTCAGGTAGAAATGTGTAATTCAATGATTGTTACATCAATTATACTTAAAAAGCCCATTAAAATACTGAAATATTATCTCTCGTCGCCAAAGTACTTTAAGAGTACTGTACTAATTACAAAAGGAATAAACTCTTGTAATATCACCATTTGAATTGATGCCTTATAAATTCTTAATGTAAAGCTAACATATAAAGTGTAAATCAAATATATAGATCCAATAAAACAAAACCTTTTTAATCTTGTTTTACCTTCAAAAGGATTCTGATTATTGTAATTAAATAATGCATGATATAATAAAGATCTAGAATGTGTGATTATTTCATTGGCAATTGAATATTGGTGCTTTTTATTTATGCAAGAAATTTATCACAGGCAATATGCATCAAGCATTAAAATATTGATACAATTACACCTATCCTGCTGAACCAATAAAAACCTGTGACATGACTCGCTGCTGATGATACAAGGACAGTTTGAAATCCTTGTTAAATTTTAATATTCTGATGTGCTGGGTTATGCTAATTCTGGAAAGGAATAATGACTTCTCCATCCACTCTTCTGCCTTTTATTTCTAAGAGATTGCAAATCCAGCTTCACTTGTCCAACAAGTACTGCTATTGGTCATTGTTACTGAGGAAGATTAAAAGAAAACTTTGGGTAGACTTTTTTAATTTGTTTATTTTGCCAGGAACATGGCCATTTGATTGTGCTGTATCTGTATAATGTTAGTTTTGTAAACCTGTTACAAAGACAACTGGCCTGAATCCAATCTTAAAAGAGTAACTCCACTGAATCCAATGGACTTAGTGAGAATCATGCTCAAAGCCAGTGTATCTCCATCCCTGACTCACTTCCTCAAGGTTACCATTTTAGTACCAAGGTGAAGGGTAAGGTGAATAATCAGCTTCATGTAGTTGTAACAGGAATGATGTCTTAATAATGGGCCAGAGCCACAGGCGATGTAAATTGGTGTAAGTCCATTTGTTTCAATAACTTGTTTCTTATGTAGTATTTTCCTTCCCAAAGGATCTCAGAAAAGTTTACAAATTAATGAAGGAGTTAATTATTATATCACTTTACTGGCAGGTAAAATGACGTACATAGTTTTTAAGTAACTTCTCAGGGCCACATTCTGAGGCAGTCCTTTGTCAATTAACTGATATAAGACTTATGCCCAGCAAAAGCCACCAGCTCAGAAATAGAGTACTGGATATAAACACTTACTTGCTGGTTGGTTGCCATGTATATAATTGCAATTCAGAAGACAATGGCACTGGAAGAGTTTGTGACAGGTGAACCTACCACACAATTCACATATTATAATTAAGTATTTTTGACATACCTGAAAAAAACAATGTATTTCCATAAAGAAATGACACGCTTCTGAATAAACTGCAGTAAGAAGATATGAAAGGATTGACAAAATGTAAGTACTGTGTCACTGCACACCACTATAGGTGAAAGCCACTCTGATGCAGAGGGTCTTGCAATGTTCAGGACTTGCACAGGTCTTATGCTGACTTTCTAAACTATTGTGAATTTCACCTCGTAAAAATATGGAGATACTAACTAAGGGCTTGATTCTGCAAGATGCTGAGCACCACATGTGGGTGTTAAAAAATCCCATTAAAATTAGGGAGAGCAAAGAGTACTCAGCACCTTGTAGGATGAGATCCTGTGTGTGTTTTGTTTTCAGATGTTCATCTCATGAATCCTGTCATGTTTTTAACAATCTAATGTGGGGTTTTTGCTTTTGTTTTAATTCATCTGTGGTCTTTATATGGACAAGTAGACATTGACTAGCTATGATATAGTACAGCTGATCATCATGAATGTCTACACAATTTCATATTGATATGCTTCTGTTTAGCTTAAATTATATTCAGGTTTTTATAAGAAACAGTCCAGTTATAATAGACTGGCATTATAGGGTATCTGTTCAGTTTAGATAAATATGACCAATGTGATGAAAGGGTAAAGTTTTAACTCAAATGAACCTAGTGTTTTTCATGAAAGATGGAAACTTTACACACAATAATAATTAAAAAAGTTAATTGATTAATTAGCGAGTTAATTTAAAAAGATGAAGTAGTAGGTGTATTCTAATGTTTGTTGTATATTTCTGTTTCCCTTGCTCCCGGCTTACAAGTACCAACTAGGAAGGGACTATCTAATCATAATGCTGTCACATGTCTGAGATTCTGAGGACCCAGTGCATCAACACACTTGTAATTTGCTAGCACTCAAAAGCTATTACTGTTTGTATGTGCATGTGTCTGTGTTTTGTGTTTGTACATATGTAGGAACAGAAAAGCCCCCAACTAATTAATGTAACGATTTTTATGTTAACAGGTAACAACATTTTCATTTTTATATTTATATGTCTAATTTAATTTGGTGTTTGGGGGGGGTCTGTAATTAAATGTCAGCTCTCTGATGTGCATAATTGGTAGATGATTAAGAAAAAGGGCTTGATAACATTGTACCTTGTGTTTTTAATAAATAAAATTCTTGATACTTAGCACTGAAATACTACATTAATAATCTCTTTTTCTGAGTTTAGTTGTTAAAGAAGCACCTTGCACTGAAAATGTATGGCTTACAATATAGATATTTTTCCTCTATAAAAGTAGCTGATTTAGTCAGAAAGGTGACAGTTAAGACTCGTTGCAGAAGAAATTTTTGCATCTTTGCAGAGTGACTTTTTTTTTATACTTTACCATAGTGGCTGTCCATCACAGTTGTTATGTATGCAGGCTGAGTGAGCCCGCGGGGGATCCTAGTTATTTACACTCTTTTTCAAGCTTCGAAGCTGTTATAATCATTCGCTGTCAACTTTGTGCTGACACTGAATTTTACTTTGTGGCTTTTTTATGCTCAGTTTGGGTCTAAAATACTGGCATCCATACCCTACACTGTAATTCTATGGGTGACAGAGTTGACCAGCAATATACAGTATTACTAACAGAGCCTTAGAAACCTGCTGCATATGGAGATTTTTCAGGATTTGTTGATTGTGGACAGTAAACAAAGTCCCCAGGCTTTGTGCTTTTATCCTGGTAGTGGCCTTCAGGAATAAATTGTGTACCATGTTTCATCTCATTGCATTTTCATCTTTAGAAACATGTAAATGTTATTTCATTTCCCACAAAGCTGCAAAGTTAGACAAGGAAAACTTTATTTTCATTGCATTTTTATTTTCATGCTTGCTTGTTTTCTCTAGACCTGAGATGCATATTTTTTTCTGTGCTCATCATATGCTTAGCATGAGGCTGCTTACAGTAGTGGAGCTATTAATGGACTAATACTTCAGATCCAAATTGAAATAATGTGTTGTGTGAAATGTTGAGAATAAATTATCATAAAAGAGAGTGCAATGACAAATATATAGGGTTTTTACACCCTTTTAGGTTTAGAAAGAGGGAATTTGCATGCCTACATTTAAAGGCACTGGGTCTATCATGCAGCAAATAAAAGACATTTCTTTCACATGTTCCTTTATGAACAGGCCCCTCAACCTTTAATGACATTGGATGGAATGATTTCCACATGTTTAAAATGTGAGATGTTACTATCCAACATACCAGCTCCCATATGAAATTTCATGTACATTGGGGCCCAGAGGGAGTGATCACACAAAATTATATGACCCTGTGCTTAACTGGACTTGAAATAAAGCTGGTCAAGGAGCTTGTGTGCTTGGCCAATGTAATAAAGTAGACAAATAATTACTGAGCAAATCAAATACACTTACACCTCAGATGATTTTGAAATATTATCTATAATCGGGCACTTCTGTGCTAGGAGGAAAGGTTAATAAAGTAATTTAAAAAAGATTGTGTGGAGTATTACAGAAACAGAAGAGGACTGGTGATCATAATTGTTAATCTCCTGAAACACCAGTTCTCTACTGCACAATGCATATATTTTAGTACAACTCTTTATTGTGTATTCCGCTTATTACTATATTATACTGCTTAATTACCTTTTATAAAGAAATCTTATTTTAGCTTCTCCTTTTTTTAAAAAAAAACCAAACTAAATTGATGGAATTATTCTAGCAAAGAGTCCATATGCAGGTTATTTACACCCAAGTATGCAAAAGACTGAGATCAAAACTTAAATAGAAGATAGACTATTGTTTGGATGCTAAATTCCCACATCATGTACATCATGTTGTGGAATACCATCATGATATGGCCATAAGGTGTTCAGTGAAATATTGCCCCAATGCTCCCTTCCCAAAAGTGTCATAAGTAAATAGATTTGAGTGTAGAATGCCACTGATAGATTAAAGTATTAAAACGCACTTTGAGGTCTTGGAATTGGAGGCACTGGGGAATAAGCAGGAAGTACTCAAAATGCTAGTAAATAAACACAACTATGGCATAGTTGGCAACATGGAGACTTGGTGGGATAATACACGACTGGGATATTGGTATAGAAGGATACAGCTTGCTCAGGAAGGACAGGTAGGGAAAAAAGGGAGGAGGTGTTGCCTTATATATTAAAAATGTATACACTTGGATTGAGGTTGAGATAGAAGTAAGAGCCAGATTTGTTGAAAGTCTCTGGGTACAGATAACAGGAGTAAAAACCAGAGTGATGTCACGGTAGGGGTCTACTACAGACCATCAAACCAGAAAGAAGAGGTGGATGAGGCTTTTTTTAAACAACTAAAAAAATCATCCACAGCACAGGACTTGGTGGTGATGGGGGACTTCAGCTACCCAGACATCTGTTGGGAAAATAATAAAGCAGGGCACAGATTTTCCAGCATGTTATTGGAATGTATTGGAGACAATTTTTTATTTCAGAAGGTGGAGAAAGCTACTAGGGGGAAGCTGTTCTAGATTTGATTATGACAAATAGGGAGGAACTGATTGAGAATCTGAAAGTGGAAGGCAACTTGGGTGAAAGTTATCATGAAATGGTAGAGTTGATGATTCTAAGGAATGATAGGAGGGAGAACAGCACAGTAAAGACAGTGGATTTCAAGAAGGCAGACTTTAGAAAACTCAGGGAGTTGGAAGGTAAAATCCCATGAGAAGCACGCCTAAGGGGAAAAATAATTGAAGACAGTTGGCAGTTTTTCAAAGAGACATTATTAAGGGCACAAGAGCAAACTATCCCTCTGCGTAGGAAAGATAGGAAGTATGGCAAAAGACACCTTCGCTAACGCAGATCTTCATGATCTAGACTCAAAAATGCGTCTAGAAAAACAGTCAATTACAAAGGATGAATATAAATAAATAAAACAGTATTAGAACAAATTAGAAAAGTCAAGGCACAAAAAGTCAAACATAACTAGGAACATAAAAGGACAAGAAACATTCTTACAATACATTAGAAGCATGAGGAAGACCAAGCCCATTACTCATGAGGCGGAAGACAATAACAGAAATGTGGAAATGGCAGAAGGTTTCTAAATGACTTTTGTTTTGGTTTCACCAAGAAGTGTTGGTGCGATGGATGTCTAATCTAGGAATGCCAGTGAAAAATAGGATCAGTGTCTAAATACAGAAGATAAGTCAAAATACTTAGACAAGTTAGATTTCTTCAAATCAGCCGCTGATGAATTTGCACTAGAATACTCAGGAGCTGACTGAGGAGAGATATCTACTTAGCAATTAATCTTTGAAAAGTCACTGAAGATGGGGACGTCCAAAACTGGAAAGGGCAATATATGAGCCATCTATAAAAAGAGAAATAGGACAACCTGGGAATTACAGAGCAGTCGCGTAATTCTGTACCTGGAAAAAATAAAGCAAATAATTAAGCAATCAATTCACAAATACTACAAGATAATAGTGATAAATAACCGTCAGCATGTATTGTCAAGAACAAATCATGTCAAACCAACTGATAGCTTTCTTAGACTAGGTAACAAGTCTTGAGATGGAAGCAGTAGATGTGTATCTTGACTTTAGTAAGCTTTTGTACGTCTTGCATGACTTCTCATAACAAATGGAAATACAACTTAGATGGAGCTACTATAAGGTGGATGCGTACTAGTTGAAAACCATTCCCAGAGTAGTTATCAGTGGTTCACAGTCATGCGAAGGGCATAACGAGTCGCCCACGGATCGTTCTGGGTCTGTTCTATTAATATCATCAATGCTTTAGTAATGGCATAGAGAGTAACACTATAAGTTCATGATTACTAAGCGGAGAGGTTGTAATGCTTTGGAGGATAGATTGAAATTCAATATCTGGAAACTGGGAAAATGGTCTGAAGTAATAGGCTGAATTCACTAAGGACAAAGTTAGTACTCACTTAGGAAGAAACACCAGTGACACATACAAAGGAAAGATGCTTGGAAAATACTGCAGAAGGGATACTGTTATGTGGATGACAGCTAATGAAGTAACTGTTGTGCAATAGCAAAACATCATTCTGTGATGATTACAGGATACTGTAAGCAAACACAAGAAGTAATTCTTCCGCTCTGCTCTGTGTGATTAGGCCTCAATGAGTATTGTGTTCCTTCTGGGCACCACATTTCAGAAGAAATGGACAAATGGAAAGTCCAGAGAACAACAAATGATAAGAGTCTAGGAAACACGATCTAGCGGAGATTGAAAAT
The DNA here is from genome assembly GCF_003597395.2 of Chelonoidis abingdonii. Taxonomy (NCBI): domain Eukaryota; kingdom Metazoa; phylum Chordata; order Testudines; family Testudinidae; genus Chelonoidis; species Chelonoidis abingdonii. Next base: position 196,091,257 of record NC_133771.1, read on the forward strand.
GTTTGTTTAGTCTGGAGAAGAGAACGAAGGGGACATGATACAGTTTTCAAGTATAAAAGTTGTTGAAGAAGGAAGAAAAATTGTTCTTCTTAACCTCGAGGATAGGAACAAGCAATGGGCTAAACTACAGGAAGAGCAGGTTAGTTGGACATTAGGAAAACTTTTTGGATTCAGAGGTGTTTAGCACTGAATAAATTGCCTGGAAGTTGTGGAATCTCATCATTGGACTTTTAAGAGCAGGTTGGACAACACTTGTCAGATGGTTAGATCAGTGTAGACAACCTATCTGCATGTAGCAAGCTGATTTTCAGTGGCATCACGCTGCCTGGGTCCTGGCCAATAAGTCGCGCTCTGCATTTTAATTTAATTTTAAATGAAGCTTCTTAAACATTTTAAAAACATTATTTACTTTATATACAATAATAGTTTAGTTATACATTATAGACTTACAGAAAGAGACCTTCTAAAAATGTTAAAATGTATCACTGGCATGCAAAAACTTAAATTAGAGTGAATAAATGAAGACTCGGCACACCACTTCTGAAAAGTTGCTGACCCCTGGTCTAGATAATACTTAGTCCTGCCTTGAGTGCAGGGGACTAGACTAGATGACCTCTCGAGATCCCTTCTAGGTCTGAGTCTATTTTTCTATGTTCTTATTATTTTATTATATAAATAACTACATTATGCCATTTACTAAATATACTTTACTGTTCTTCTAGGAATAGGTTAGGGGCAAATATATGGGTGAAAACTTGGCTTTTTGAGAGTGCTTGCGAAATTTGATCCAAGGCATGAATTTGCTATTTCTTCCAGTGTACACAGATCATGGTGGCATTATGTTCAAACTCTTGCCTTTTCGCAAAATGGTGAAATTTCAAGAATTTGGCTCAGATGCACATTTGCTATTTCTGCAGAAAATATTTTGTCCTTTTCTCTGCCTGCAAATAAATAAATAAATAGGCTATTGTCAATAGCGGTAATTCAAGACAAGAACAAAAAATGTTTTGGCTTTGCTTGAAAGCATGATTTTTCACTGAATTATTTTATACTACTCAGATATTGTTTGTATCCCCATAAAAAAGCTGCATGCCTCTGAACAAGAGATAATCAAGCTTTGGGTAGGGCATAGAATTTGATAACTCCATCAGTAGGCCGACATCTTAAAGTATTCCCCATTATAAAATCAACATTTGTCAACAGTTATCACAGGGAAGTCTGAGAATATCATATTTCTCCCTATAATTTGAAAAGAAGATAACAGTGGTAACTGTGTGTGGTCTGAATTGCACTGCAGAACGTGACACTGTGTGATAGCAATTGGCAAAATGTTGACTTCATAACAATTTCTTCTATACCTGTGTTATGTCACTTGTGTCATGAATGGCTATATCTGGAAATATTATAGCACCTTCCTGCATATCTTACTTCTGAAAAAGACTCCTTCACTCCAGGCACTATAGCGATGTTGTTGGTTTTTCTAGGTAGAGTACCAACAATATAAAAATTCTAGTAGACAATTATTATTGATTCATGTTTCCCAGTAACTCTGCTGTGGATATGAATAACTGTTTAAATTGAAAAGTATCTACCCCAAACATGTTTGACTTTTGTAAGCCTCCCGTTGCGTATAATTCTGAAGATGTCTCAAATGTGAAATCTTGCCTCACGCCAATTAATGTGGACTTAGATGATGGCTCTCCTTAATTTTTTTTTTTAAATTCACTTTGACTAGTTTTTTATATAGTCATCTCGCTCCTTTTTTTTCAATAAAAACATTAAAGTACACTGTGCAATTTTCTTATCTGTACAGTGCTACACCAAGGTGAGTTTTCCTGTAACATTTTGTAGATATAAATCATACAGATGGTACAGATGAAAGAAAAAAACAGGATAACACTTGTGTGGGCTTTACATAATTAAGGTCAGAGCAGAAAACAATATGACTTTTTTTGAAAATGGGGATATAGAATTTCACACTATGAATAACTTAGATGCAATACACTGAACAGGTTAGAAAAGTAATATAGTCATAGTAATTACTTTCATCTGGCAAAATATTTCAGTCAGCAATGACTAACAATAAAGTAAAATGATCACCTTTACTATATCTATTACAAAAACAATTGTCTAAAATAAGAATGGTTTAAAATATCCACTGGAATATAAAGCATCTGTACTGGAGTCACATGTGACGACTCTATTTTCATGGGCTGTGGTAATCTCAAAACAATTTCCTTGAAAGGCAGGGCCTAGTTTCCAAACAGTGGAGAAAAATTACTCAATTAAGGATTTATAAATAAAAAGAATACTATCCATCAAGTTACTGTAAAAATAAAATCTAGTTTTTGGCTTTCAGGGTTTATACAAATCACTTATATCCTCCTTAAAAGAGATCTCTCTCTTTTTTTTTTTTTTAATAAATATAGTGAATGTGAAACACCATTAATCCAGTAGTAATATCATCTGATAGGAGTTAATCCCTTCTTAAGGATGGCTTTGCCTGGTCCTTTGGAATATAGAAATGTGCTTTTACCGTTTAGGCATTTTGTTTAAGCATCAATCAGTTCTTAATGCTTAATTGTCTCCCTCCTTCTCCGTTTCTCCCACCCCTCAGTAAAAGACCACCAAGTAAAATGAATACTGTCTTCAAAGGTATTTCTTGGGAGTCTTATTACATTCTTTAGCCAGTTATTTTGTATTCTAAGGTTATGGATCAAGGGCAGTTCCATGCCTATGGTTTTGACTTGACTATCTGTTGTGACAGGATGATGCAGATGTACTAGAAGATCCTAATCTGTCAGAGGAAGTCTATTAAGCTCAAGCCCCTAAGCTGTCGCAGCCATATCAGTGATACCAAAGTTACATTTGTTTTTGTGATGACCATTCATTTTGGTCAAATGAAGAAATTGCTAGTGTGGTTTTTGTGGCTTCAGGGGTGAAATCTGTGAATGTCACATACCTTTTAGCCTCTCTGCTCTTTCTGAAACATTGTTGAGAATGCTCTTGTATGGAAAAAAATCATTTTTATTGCAGCTGTTTATAAATCACCTTGACCATAAAGTTGGGGAAAAGACGCATTAGCTTAGAGAGAGAATAATAGATAAAGTTGGAAAAAATCTAGACTTTTTGCAGATGATTGCGTTGAAGAAAGAAAACAATCTTGAGATACACCCAGAAGTATTCACTGAGTTCTGGGACAATAACAAGTGCTGTTGCAAAAGCTGTGAGTCCTAGTATTCTTGATGTCCATCCAGTGCAAACAAATGCAGGCAAGTAAAGTAGAAAAATTTAATTGTAGATATGTTATTGTTTTAGTGGAATGAAGAACAAATTCTGAGTTTTTGTTTAAATACTTGATTATTGCATTTCAATATGTTGAATGATGATTGTTGAGCTCTTAATTTGTCAGCCATATATACTATAAGACAGCTATTGTGGCCACATCTTTAGTGTGCAAAAAGACAAGCTGCTTACCTTTTTTTTTTTTCCTCAAAGAGCTGATCTTTAGAGTTTATAACATCTTCCTCTAGCTGAAGGATATGTGATATTAAGGGTTCCCTTGTTCTTGTGAATTACAGATTTGCAATCCTGGCCCTATTGAAGTCAATAGGAGTTTTGCCATTAACTTCAATAACAGTATTTTACTCACATGAGTAGATCCACTGTATTCAAAGTGTTCTATTCTTTCATGATTTAATTTTTAGGACTTCAGTAGGGCAGTGTTACTCAAATAAGTGTTTGCAGGATCAGGCCCATGACCAGTGGAGATAATAAAAAGTCAGTCCTACCAATATATTAAAACAATGTTAAGTATCAGCAAGTGCTACTACTCAGAGGAGCAGCAGCATCCCTTCTGCAAAATCGGTGACTTTTAATTTATTGTTTAATGAGAGCCTTATGCCATATATCTTGTGGACTGGAGTTTGATAATCTTCAACCAAGTACATGGCATGGAGTGCAAAACAATGGAAAATTAAAAATCTCATATTTAAGAGAGGATGATGCTAGGCTGTTCTCAGTGGTGGCAGATGACAGAACAAGGAACAATAGTCCCAAGTTGCAGTGGGAGAGGTCTAGGCTGGATATTAGGAAACACTATTTTACTAGGAGGGTGGTGAAGCACTGGAATGGGTTACCTAGGGAGGTGGTGGAATCTCCATCCTTAGAGGTTTTTAAGGCCCAGCTGAAAAAGCCCTGGCTGGGATGATTGAGTTGGTGTTGGTTCTGTTTTGTGCAGGGGGTTAGGCTAGATGACCTCCTGAGGTCTCTTCTAACCCTGATCTTCTATGATTCTATTATTCTATTTTTGGGTAGACCATACTGAGCCACAGATTTATTAGCTCTGCTCTCTTACTCTTTTATCTGCATTCCCACCTCCCACCCTCCACATGAAGCTTGTGGGTGTGATTTTCCAGCCCTCTCTTGTCTCCCCTCCTTTCCGCATCCTCCCTCTTGTTTTCCGTGTCTTGCCTTCATGTGCCAGCTACCCATACTTAAGGTCAACAAATTCTTCAAGAGTCTGGTTTCTCAGGAATGCAAAATGCTTTCAGAATTGAGGGTTAATTCACAAACTTCTGCGATTAACAGATACATCTGCAGGCAAAGCGTGTGAAAGGAAACGCTCCTGTGAGGGGGAAAAGCTGCATGTGGAATGGAAATTACACAAATATGAAAAAATACCCCTGCTGTCTTTTTCATCACAAGTGCCAGCTTCTCTTTCTAAAACTTAGGCTGGGTTCAAACATGACAATTTTTGTCCTAAGGAGGTTGCACTAGGAGATTTACCTGTACACACTCACCTTTCATCTGTGATGAGAGAATAACTTCAGAACTTTTCCTGTACCAGTATAAAATGCCCGATTTTAAATAAATTTATTTTAAGGATAGAAAATAATACAGGTTGTATCTAAATAGGATTTTTGGTTTGGTTTTATTAACAGCATCTGGACAGAGTACCTGTGACTTAAAACTAATTTCTTCACTGAAGCCCACAAATGCTAATCACCTTCAATTAAAAATGCTGTCACCCATTTATTATTATTTTGTTAAAAATTCTGTAAGATATACAGTTCCTCTGGGTGTCCTAAAATGAATTATTTTAGCTAATAATAATAAATAATAATAGTACACATTATCCTTGCAAAATTGCAAACATCAAAACAATGTAGTTGAATGCTGCTCATTTTAATAGAAGTACACTGTAAGGAAAAAAAAGAAAGTTGTTTATTCTATTTATGCTGAGTTATAAAAAAAAGCTTTTACTTGGGGCCTTATCCTGAAACCCTTATTGATGTGACTACTCCTTCCTCAGATGAATCGTTTAATTGACAGAAACACACAGGAGTATTTGTTCTCAGGAGGGGGGACTTTATTTGTTAAAGGCCTGATTCTGCAGCATTCCTAAACACGATCCTGTTTTTAAACTTAATAAGTTAAGGATGTGCTTAGGAACCTTCCTGAATCGGGACCCTATAGTGTAAAACTTTGAATTGCAAAACTGATTTTTTCTACTCTGGGATAGTGTATTAATCAGCCACAACTTTATTATTAGATGTTTGGGACTACCTGGCAGATAAAAATGTACAGTGCAGGTAACCCCATGTTCATTCCGTAATTACCAGGGGAGCTTCCACCATCTCCTCCTCTTTTTACATCTTGGTTCCCCCAGACAATCCATTGCTGGGACCTCACCACCGTAGGAGGGCTAAGATGGGCTATAAGAAAGGGGGGAGGGTCCCTGCCGTACCAATCATAGGAGTCTCTAACACCTCTTCCCCATTCTGTTCCATTAACAAACACCTCCTTTTTAAGTCCATTTCCAATCCATTTATCCAGTCACTGTATACCTTCCATATGGAGTACCTGCACTGGACATCTGCCCCACACTTACATAATGAGTTGCAACAAACAGCCTACTGACCTTCATGCAATGCATGAACAGAGCCCACCTGAACCCACTGTGGGGAAGGTGAAACCCCCCCGACTTCACCTAGGCCAATCTGGTGGCGAGGGAAAAATTCCTTCCCAGCTCTCCCTAAATAGGGGTGACCCACAGCAGGTCTTGACCAAACCTCGTATTTCGCCACCTAAAGGGGAGAGAGGGTCGGTGCTGCCTCAGCCTGTTCTGTGTAAAGGGGGGGGCTTCAGGCACAGGACTGCCCCTTTTAGACCCTTCTGCCCATCTGGTTCCAAGGGGATGAGTCAGCATCACCATGCCAGCCCCTTGTCCCCTTTTGCAGCAGTTTTCCTTTCTTTCCTCTCCCTCCTCCCTGCTCCCACCATGAAGCACTGTTTCCTTTGTTCAGCAAGACAAATTCCTCCCCGCTTAAAAGTGTGGTGCGGGCAATAGTGAAAGTGTCATATATCATAAGTCTCCTAGAACTGTAGGGCTGGAAGGGACTTTGAGATGTCATCAAGTCCACACCCCTGCAGTGAGGCAGGACCACGTAAACCTAGAACACACTGACAAGTATTTGTCAAGCCTGTTCTTAATAAGATGGGAATTCCACAAATGCCCGTAGAAGCCTATTCCAGAACTGAACTACCTTAATAGTTAGAAAGTTGTTCCTAATATCTAACCTAAATCTGCCATGCTGCAGATTAAGCCCATTATTTCTTGTCCAACCTTCAGTGGACATGGAGAACAACTGGTCACACTCCTCTTTCCCACAGCCCTTAACATATTTAAAGACTGCTATAGGTCTACCCTCAGTCTTCTTTTCTCATGACGGAATGGGCCCAGTTTTTTTTTTAACCTTTACTCATAGGTCAGGCTCTATAAACCATGTATAATTTTTTTTGCTCTCCTCTAGTCACTCTCTTCAATTTATCCACCTCTTTCCTAAAGTGTGGCACCCAGAACTGGACCCAGTACTCCAGCTGAGGCATTACCAGTGCCAAATAGAGCAACACAATACCTTCCTGTGTCTTACCTACAACACTTCTGTTAATACACCCCAGAATGGCGTTTCTCTTTTCAATGATTACAGCATATTATTGACTCATTCTGTCTGTGATCCACTATAACTCTTTCAGCGGTACTATCACTTAGCCAGTTATTCCCCATTTTGTATTTGTGCATTTGATTTTTTTCCCTTCCTACATGAAGTTTTTTTTTGATTTGTCTTTATTAAATTTCATCTTGTTGAATTCAGACCAAGTCTCAATTTTTTCACGGACATTTTGAATTTTAAGCCTGTCCTCCAAAGTGATTACAACCTTTCCAGCTTGGTGGCATCTGCAGATTTTATAAGAATACTCTCCACTCCATTATCCAAGTCATTAATGAAGATATTGTATAGTATCAGACTTAGGACAGACCTCGGCAGGACACCAGTTTATATGTCCACCCAGCTTGACAGTGAGCCATTGATAATTACTCTTTAAGTACAGTCTTTCAACCAGTTGTACAAGAACCTTATAGTAATGTCATTACTGTAGACCAATATCCCTAGTTTGTTTATGAGAGTGTCATGTGGAAGTGTGTCAGAAGCCCTACTAAAATCAAGATATATCATGTCTACGACTTCCCTCCTATTCACTAAGCCAGTAATCCTTTCAAAGAAGGAAATTAGGGTAGTGTGGCATGATTTGTTCTTGACAAATCCATGCAGGCTATCCTTTATAACCCTATTATTCTCTAGGTGCCTAAAAATTGATTCTTTAATAATTGGTTCCAGTATTTTTCCAGGTATCAAAGTTGTGCTGGCTGGTTTATAATTTCCTTGGTCCTCTTTGTTCCCCTTTTTAAAGAAAGGTACTATGTTTGCCCTTCTCCAGTTCTCGGGGACCTCACCTGTCCTCCATGAGTTCTTAAAGATAACTGCTAATGGTTCTGAGATTACTTCAGCTAGTTCCTTAAGTACCCTAGGATAAATTTCATCAGGCCTGGCCTACTTGAATGCAAACTTATCCAAATATCCTTTAATTTGTTCTTTCCATATTTTGGCTTGCATTTCTTTTTCCTTGTTCATTGTGTTGCGTATCTAGTCACCATTAACCTTTCAGTGAAGACTGAAGTAAAACAAGTGTTGGATGCAACTACCTTTTTGATGTCTTCAGTTATTAGCTCTCCTTCCCTGCCAAGTGGAGGACCTATGCTTTCTTTCATCTTTCTCTTGCTTCTAATGTATTTAAATAATCTCTTCTTGTTGCCTTTTATGTCCCTTACTAGGTATAATTTGTTTTGAGCTTTAGCCTTTCTGATTGTGTCCTTCTATGCTTGTACTATTCATTTGTATGCCTCCTTTGCAATTCATCCATGTTTCCATTTCTTGTAGAATTTCATTTTAATTTTCATCTTATTAAAGAGCTCCCAATGGAGTCATATTGGCATCTTACTATTCTTCCTATCTTTCCTGTGTGTTGGGATGGTTTGCAGTTCTGCTTTAATGTTGCTTCCTTGAGAAACTGCCAGCTTTCCTGAAAGCCTTTGGTAAATTTCCTACAAGTTCTTTTGGTTTGTTAAAGTTTGGGTTTTTTTTTGAAGTTCATTGTCCTTATTCCACTGTTCTCACTCCTTCCTTTCCTTTACATCATGTAGTCAGTCATTTCATGATCACTTTTCCTCAAACTGCCTACCTTCAGATGCACAACCAATACCTCCACATTGGTCAGAATCAAGTCTAAAATGGCTGTTCTCCTGATTATTTCTTCCCCTTTCTGGAACAAAAAATTACCCCAAAACATTCCAAGAACTTATTTAAAATTCTGTATTTTGCCATATTACATTTCCAAGAATGTCTGCAAAGTTAAAGTCCCTCATTACTATCAGGTCTTGAGTTTTGCATATTTTTGTTATTTGTTCTAGAAATGCCTCATCTATCTCATCTTCCTGATTTGGTCTTTATAGTAGACCTCTACCACAGTGGTTCCCAAATGTGTTCTGCCTCTTGTGCAGGGAAAGCCCCTGGTGGGCTGGGTTCAGCTGATCACGGCTCCCAGTGGCCGCAGTTTGTTGCTTCAGGCCAATGGAATCTGCGGGAAGCAGCGCAGGCCGAGGGACGTACTGGCTGCCGCTTCCAGCAGCTCCCATTGGCCTGGAGCAGCGAACTGCGGCCACTGGGAGCCACGATTGGCTGAACCTGCAGACGTGGCAGGTAAACAAACCAGCCTGGCCTGCCAGGGGCTTTCCCTGCACAAGCGATGGAACAAGTTTGGGAACCACTGCTCTACCATGATGTCACCTCTCTTTTTTATTCCTTTTTTCTTTACCCAGAGACTTTCAACTGGTCTGCCTCACATCCTTCTAGACCTTAGAACAAGTGTACATATTCTTGATGTTTAATGCAACACTTCCTCCCGTTTTTATCCTGTCTGTCCTTCTGGAACAAGCTATATCCCTTTATACGAATATTCCAGTCATGAGACTTATCCCACCAAGTCACTATGATGATGCCAATTAACTTGTAATTTAATTTATGTACTAACACTTCCAGTTCTTTCTATTTATTCCCCATACTTTTTGGATTTGTGTATAGACATCTAAGATGTTGAACAGACTCCCCGGTGAGTCCCAGAATCCTTGCCTTGGCCCTTAACCTCAACTGGGAGGATTCATGAGAACGCAACCTACACCCCCTACTCCTTCATCCTTGCTCCCAGAACCCTATAGCCACTACTGATCTGCTCAAGGTCATACTGGGGTGCCGGTCAGAGGGATGGATGACCCTTGGCAACCTTTCCATAACACATTGGATGCAGGCTCTAGGCAGGTATCACACCTTCCATGACACTGTGTCACATCAGCAGATGGATGCCTCTGTCCCCCTAGAAGGGAGTCCATGACAACCAGTATCCTACATCTTCTACTCTTGGGTGCAGTGTCTGAGAGCCTCCCAGCTTTGGCGTAGGTAGCTCCTCCTCCTCAGGCTTTGGGATTGGCTCCTCAACTCCTGTTACCAGTACAGCATACTAGTTCTTCACCACAATGGATGGGAGTGAGAGGTGGAGCACTGTCTATTGCCAGCAGCCAGTCTCCTCCCCACAGAGCAGCCTTGAAGGGGCTCTAAACAATGCTGGGGTCCAGGATAACAGAAAACCGGTCACAGAATTGGGGCGCTACCATTGGTTTTTGTGCCTATCCCCACTTAACAGCACCCAGTAGATATTGACCACAGCTGAAAATTAGGGTCTTAAACTGTAAGCTGTTTGGGGCAGAGACTGTCCTTTAGTTCTGTGTTTGTACAGCGCCTAGCACAATAGGGCACTGGACCTGCTGAGCACCACTGCAGTACCACTAGTAATACTACAGGGCTTATCCTAGAGTATTGAATTACCTTGTGATCATGGAGGAGAAAGATGAAAGAACATATAATATACAAGTTGGGGATGCCTTTACTCACCAGCCAGTATGCAGTGTATATTTATACACAGATTTTTTCCTCATTATTTCTGCATAGACTTCTTTTATTTTTTAAAAAGTTTGTTTTAGAGGAGAACCATGTATTTGTACAAATCAATCATTTGAATATTTTTAAGCACAGTAATGTCTACATGATTCAGTGGCAGTGAACATACTTTGCAGAAAATGTATCTGTCACAGAATATGGGTTAGAGATCTTCTTCAACGAAAATCTGGCTATTGCAAATTGGTATTTGTTTTTTAGAATCCTGCCCAGCTAACCATGCTCACCCCCACAAAACACACATTAATTTAAATGAGAACTGAAAACAAACCCAATTAACAGTTCAGTGGGTGAAAATTGTTCTCTTCTGCAATGATTTAATTCACATTTGGTCAGTTGGAAAGCTTTAGATTCTTCATCTACTATAGTTCCTTCTCACTTACACATCTGTATATCTCTGAGTTTTGAACACACAGTTATTTTTTCTGAGAGCAGATTATCAATGATAAGCACCTTTTTGTCCCCAACAGGACCATGTACCTGAGCTATCATCTCCAACAAACTTAATTCAGACAGTCAAACTTTCCTTTCCCAGCCCAGATTCACCTTGGCTCCAGTTCAGGTTTTTAATTTGATCCTCTCCATAGTTTTGAATAACAAAATATGATCACTCTAACTTTTCATACCTTTCAATTCCCTCTCACTGTGAGCTGCATCCCTCATTTTACATTACAATTTAGTGAATTTACTTCAGTGGTTCCCTGAGCTGTTACAGGATATGGTATCTCTGTTACATTAATGTGTTAATATTAGATGGGCTCTGCACAAAGAATGAGGCTCTAGAAAAAGCTTGGAATCAGTATAAAATATATCCTTTCTACTTCATGTGATTTCAAGTAAAACTGAATCTTTGTCCTACCTTTCTGAGACCTGTACTCTTAAACTGGATGCTGACTGAAAGAAGTAACACCTTTCAGCAGGTAAAATACGTTGTTATGGAAGGGATGTATGGCAAGGATGCTGACAACAATTAGCACATGCTACTCATTAACAAAGAGAGATTTCAACTGAGCTGAAGTGGCAGGCTGCCATCAGTGTGATGGTTACGGGGCAGTTTAATTTCTAACGAATGGGAGCACTGGATTAGTAACTATATTCAACAAAATGCTGCCTGCATTCTCTTATGGCTTTCAGTACCAAATTGAAAATCTGTGTAGATTTCTGAAAATTACTTATAAATGTAGCCAATCTCCTAGACTGCAAGGCTTGATTTGCTGATGAGGGAGCCCTGCTGTGAGATTTTAATGAAAGATCATAGTGGCCCTCCAAGACCGTCAAAGAGCTATGGGCCCTGAAAGACCTGAAATAATCTGTTTTACTTTTAATGGCAGCCATTTTATATTCATTAAGATCAAAATGCAGTTTTGCAGGCAAATTGCAAAGCTGTTCCACTCACAGCTTGAGAACCTGGAGGCCCTACAGCTTTTTATCTTGTTCATAAGCAAATATGCAGTTAATATCTTTTAATATGCTTTGATGCTTGGTACCTTATGGGTACATTGTACTGGAGGTTAGAGAACTGCATGTTTCCTTGGCAGTGTCAGCAACGAACTGAAGCACTAGTTCTTTTATTTCCATAATGGCACAAGAAATGAGTCCTTTTTTTTCAATATGAGCTCCGCTCAAATAAATTGTAAAGCACGATGTAGTATACGTTCAGGGTCTCGGAAAAGGCACATTTTTTTCAATACATTCCATCTGTTGGTGGATTTTATTATTTAAATTTATACAGCCACATTATTTAAATGTAAACAGCTAAATAAGATAGGATCAAATCATTGGCATCTGGAAACTGTGCTCTTATCCTCTTTGATTGTGAGGTTGTGTGCATTAATAATGGAGTTCTAAAGACTGTGATTCTACCTGATATACTGTATGACCTTAACAGTTGTGATTTTATCAGAGTTTCACTGTACTGGAAAAGGAAGGTATTTTGCAGCTGACTTCTAACAAGGCTAGTTTGCATTATCTCATGTCCAGATTGGTCATGCTTTTTTTGTGAGTTCTAAATATCACTTTGGTTGTTGGCTGTTACACTTCTGGCAATGAATCCTATTGTAAATTAAACTCCCATCAGATCATTATTTTCAGTGTATAAGCTGCATCTTCGCACTTGAGTTGGTGAATTGCAAGTACAGAGCGAACCATTATCATTATTCATGAACTCTGTGTAAGAGCTTTTTACTTCACTAGTAGGCTGAATTCTACTCTTACCATAGACTGTTGCAAGGGACTCATGGTAGCAATAGAGGCCCGTTCGAGTCTGTTGTTGGATTGTTAGGGCAGGAGAAGTGAAATTAATTTCCTATCTCAAGACAGGAAATACACAGGAGTAGTTCATAGAAGCACTATGTTTTCTAAGTTTTATATACATGACATTTTCTTTCTTTCTTTCTTTCTTGTTTTGAGGATTGGGAAAAGTTCAGTTGTTACCCAGTAGAAGGTGCACATGTGTCATGTCTTGTTTTCAACTTTCAGCTAAGA
>NC_133771.1:196109149-196235560 GCF_003597395.2 Chelonoidis abingdonii
CATAGAAAATTTAAGCTCCTTAGGGAAAGAAATGGAATTTCTACAATAGTTCAGGTCGCAAAAGCCTGCATTATTTTGTATTATTTTCCTTCTGCTTCATATATGCAATTAGTTGACAACTGAGATTGCTGTGTAAATATTGTTATAACGTATTGTTTCTATTGTGTTAGTGGTGAAGTTACTGTTCAGTTTTATTATTATCGTTGTTGTTCCCTAAGGTACCAATCTAGATTGGCATTGTGCGAGGCATTCTAAAAACATAGATAAAAATGTGGTTCTTGCTGCAAAGAGCTATTCTGCCACATCTATGGAGTCACTGCTTTGCTTTGAGTACCTCTAACTCTGCATGCATCTACATAAGAGGTTCTGAGGGACTCTACTTTGAGTCTTTTTGTGGCACTCTTTTTTCTGCTTTGAGTCATGGACTTCTATGGGTCTTTTCCATTTCTGAATTGGCCAAAAACTGAGGAATTTGTGAAACGAAGGAGATTTTCAGGAAAATATGGGGTATTAATGCAAAACTTCCTATTGGCCAAAAATTCACAGCCTTTTGCAGAAAATATTTTGTAAAGCAAACCATTAGATGAATTCAAGTAGTGGGTACTCTACCAGTTTCTCTTCATTACCTATACAGTAGGGATCTACTGTATATACATACTATATGCATCTTGCTTATAAGCATTCCATGCTATGCAAATGTATTATATATTGATTGGTTGGGTCTCTGGCTGCAGGGAGCCATTTAGATAGACATTGGCGGTAGGTGGACAGGAGTGTTTCCTGCTTCTACTGCTTTTCTTTGGGGGAATGGCAGTACTCTCTTTCCCCAAAGGTATTTCCCAAAATAATGAAAGCAATAGCTCCACTGATGAGCCTGGTAGAAGTATCAAGATGGAGAGGGCAGCATCTAGTGCTTCTGAGGGACTCTAGGAAAAGTGAAAAGGGGACAGAGTCAATTGGCCCATGTATGGATTTCAATATGATGGATATTGCCAGCAATAGGGCTTACCAGAAATTATGTGCTAGCCCACTGTCAGATGGGGGAATCTGCAGGGATACAAAGTGTTGGTCTGATGCAAGTCAGCACAGACCCCTACTACTTAATAGTTAATGTCATCCTTGTGGGGTGTATGTCACATAGTTCAACAGTTCTGTTTCCATCCAGAAGAGGCTAGTTCTACACATACACATTAACATGTTCATGACAATTTCATTTAACATATATAATCATAGTGTAATAACAGTAGTGGATTCCTGAATTATACAAATATTGTTTCTTACATTCAAGGTCCTGACCAATGCCAGAAATCTCAGTTAATTTTCTTTTGGTAGTTAAGAAGAACTCTTTACAGTAGGTGGAAAAGCTGCCACCAAATAGGAAAAAGCCCTTATATAAGTAATAGAATAATGTAACAAAGGTTCTATTGTGGCTACAGGAGAACTAACCTAAAGAAGCATAGTTTACTGTACCTCTACACATTTATACTCACTGGGGGCAAATACAAATTTATGTATACACACATTTTTCATCAGAAGTTTTTAGGTGACAGTATAATGTGCTAGTAGTTGACCCATTTGAGAGTTTTGACAAGAATCCCAAAATGAACTATGATAAATATCAATCTGTATAACTGATCTATTGCTTTTACAACATTTTTGGTTCTAAATGCATACGAGGCTGCAGTACCAGACACACACCAACAGGCACAAGGATTCATGATTGTGCAAAACTATTTTAACTGATTTTATGTTGGTCATTGACTTCATTGGAGTTAGTCTTGATTACTCTGGTGTAAGTAAGGAGACAATCAGGCCAAGAGGCTCTGAGGCAGATAGAAATGATAGTTGAAACTGGCTTTCTAAAAGATATAGTAACAGGAGGATTGGGAGGAACCCAGCAATTTTTAGGATTGTATGACGTTTTTTTTGTGGCCAAAATGGATGGACCTGCATTTTTGTGCAGTTGTCTGAGTTTCTTTAGCTATACATTTCCAATGGAAAAATATGTGGCAGTGTCCGTTATTACCATGGTTTTCACTTATTTTCACAGTTCCACAGGCATGCATAATGCTCTGGAAGGACATATAGTACAAGTGGAGTGGATTGTAGAGCGCAGACTCTAAGGACTGAGTTTGGCAAACACACATGAATACTATATTCACAGGAGTGTTTTCATGGGAGTGAGTTTTTCCTACTGAGCTGTAGAAAATATGTCAATTGGTATATTCAGTCACACAAGTATATATATGTGTATGTTAGTATTTGAAGGATGAGAATGAATGGCACATTGGATCAGGGCAGTGTTCTAGGCAGAAAGAGGAGCAGAGGAAAAGGCACAGAACTGCTTATGATATGTGGAAGCTGAAATCCTTCAAAGCATGTGGAGACGGCAGAGTGTAGCATATGTGACGGGGGAGCCATAGGGCATGAGTGACAAACTGTGGACAGACCAGAGCTGGACAAGACCTTCAGGATGAGAACAAGGAGTATGAAATGGTTTAAGAATGGTTTAATGCAGGGATTCTAGGAGGCATGCAACACAGTTGAAGTAGCTGGAAAGGAAGGTGATTTTAGCTGCAGCATGTTATGTGGGCTTGTGGGAAGTGATGGGCAGCTGGAGGTTTTAGGAAAGAAAGCAATAGATGATGAGTGCATGGACCAGGGATTTAGTAATGATAATCTAGAGGAAGAAAAATTCTTATATCCAAATGAATATGGACAAATTAATGGAGCAACTAAATAAATACTACACACAGAGACCAAATTCTGGTCTTGGTTACTCGGTGTCAGTGGAGTTTTCCAGGTTGATACCAGCATAACTAAGAGCAGATTTTGGCCTATTATGTGTATAAATAGCAGCAGGAAACAGTAAATGTGTTAACTGCTCAAATGCGTTAATGAGCTTGTATTTGAATAAGGACTCTCAGAAACAGAAGGGAATATCTCACAGGGACACATTTATACACCAGCAGCAATTACTTTTTGGACCTCATAGAAAAATAGAAGTTTTGATAGAGGAAATAGACAGTTTTGAATTCCTGTAAAAATACAGAAACCATACTTTGTCTTTAATTGTAAAAGGCACACCAAATGCATTATTCTAACAATGGGAGTATTTCAAAGAGTAACATATTATATATGCTGTTGTAAGGTGAATGAGCAAAAATAGTTCTTCTTTAGACATACAGCTGCAACAGCACTAATTTTCCTTCAATTCTGGAAACTATAGATCTTTACCCAGCTGCTAGAGAAATTTGGTTCCATCTACAAATATCTTTAAACGGTAAAAAGCAATTCCTTAAATAAGCAATTAATGTGTGATGCATGCCATTGTAACTGGATATAGTAGCAAAACTTCTAGACTCAATCAGGAAAAGATTGCTGTTTTATTTAGGAATAATTTGAAGATTTTATTTTTAATTTAAAAATGTGTATGATATCTTTCATTTATGTAATTTGATTTTTTAACCTTTTTTTAATACATTTAAAAATTAGCACTGAAGTTAAACAGCTATA
Source organism: Chelonoidis abingdonii (assembly GCF_003597395.2). Classification (NCBI taxonomy): domain Eukaryota; kingdom Metazoa; phylum Chordata; order Testudines; family Testudinidae; genus Chelonoidis; species Chelonoidis abingdonii. Next base: position 196,112,666 of record NC_133771.1, read on the forward strand.
ATGAAGGAGAGTTTATAGATGTGAATAGAATCAATTTAAGGAATGGACAACAGCCACTTAAAAGAATTAACTGTTAAAATATGTGCTCATTTCCTTCGAAAAATACTGTGCAAACGGCCAAATTCTGGCTTCCTCATGTGCAGAGGCTCTTGCTTGAACACGTTTAGCTTTTCTGATACAGAACACACAAATAATGAAATCATCCCAAAGTGAGAGAGAAATTGGTCTAGTGGGATTTAAAATATCAAGGACCTATTCCCAGTTTGGCCACAATGGAGTGTGGGATAACAGTTTTCTGCTTCTAATACCCTTGTGCTCCCAGAAAATCACAGAGAAGCCATTCTGCAGCCCTTCTCTCCACCCCCTGCAACAGGAACATTTAGTGGTTAGGGGATCTAGCGGCATGGTGCACTGGTATGTGTGCATGTGCCTTCTGTCCGGGCTGTAGTAAATACATGCCCTTCCAGTACACAGATTATGCATCCATAGTGATCATCTATGAGAGGATGCATGTGTGGCTTTCATTGACTTCAGTGGCATATGATTAAATAGAAGTTAATGGGACCCACGCATGTGGGCTGAATTTGGCCAAGTGGTACACAGAAGTACACAATGGTGATGCACATCTTTCCCAGCTATCACAGGGTAGCATGTAATTTTTCAGTCCATGGGCCAAAATTATCTCTATTTCCTCTAGTACCTAGAAGCTGGTATTTTCTTTGTGAAAAATGACAACTGGAAGTATTTACGTAAATGGCACTTTAGTGTTGGTCCAACTGAAATTCAGGCCCTGTTAAATGGCATCTGTGCATTACGAGGAGTGTGAGTGGCTATTTGATGTTTACCCTTCTTCCATTTTGCTGATATTGCTGGTAGCATGTGGCAAAAGAACATCAGAGATAGGGGATAGCAAGTGAAAGGAAAAATGAGAGAAAAGAAACTAAAGAAAGGAAAAAATGAGTACAGTGGTGGAAAAGATGGCCCGGGATAGAAGATAACTATGGGAAAAATAACATTGAACAGTCTGAGAAAACAGACTGAAACATGGCAGATGTGTTTTTATTGGAGATGGATATTTTTGTAACATAAAAGCAGAGAGTGTTGATTTTCAGACCTCTCTTCTCTCTTCTTCAGTCTGTAGCTGCTACTGCTTCTCTTTTCTCTTTTTCTCCCTCTTCTGTCTTTCCTCTCCCTCTTTCATTTTAGGTGAATTGAGATATGGCCCTTCAGTGCATGTCTGTCAGACTTTTGGGGCAGTCCTGCTACATACATATTGTCCAACATTATTATATCACCACAGGAATTTGAGTGTGGGTTTGATTTGGATGGTTAAAGTTTGGAACCAAAATATTGTCACTTTATCACAGAGAGAGAGAGAGAGATCAAAGTGATGCAACATATAAATATACCCACTATTTTCTTCTTTGTCTCAGGGAGATGTATACAATACCAATAGAATGGCATTAAGCTTTTATCGGACTATTTGCTTTTAGTCTACCATTCTGGTAGGTGTTCTCCAGCTGCAGTCTGTCTCTAGCTTCTTTATTTTGCGGGCCACTTCGGAGAAGAAAGATTCCTCTATGGATGACCACATGGCTCTCAAATAATTTAACTCTGTGTACCATCGGGGGTGCTCTGTGGACTCCTGACGGTCACAGTTGGAGAACTGCTGCTTTAGTCTAAGAAAGGTTAATTCCACACAAAGACAGCTATACACAGATACTCTGTATCTGAGTTCTGTTTTTCCCCATTCAACTTTTAGAATGTATACATTATGTGTTTGTTGATTATGACAGTTCTGTGTAATTTTATAATTTGTGGCCTATCAACAAGCATTCAACCTGTAAAGTTTCTGGGCAGTATTGGGTCCTCAAATCCAAACACTTCCTTCCTCTACTGAATTCTTAGGAAATTTGAATCCAAAGATCATGGCTGGCCTTTATGGCTGTAATGTGCCGGGCAAAAGTCTAGATCCAAACACACATATGTTTAGGGATGTCTAAAGCCAAAGTTTACAGCCCTGACTCATCTCTGATGATTGATGGAAATGGGTATGTACTTATTTTTTTTAAAAAAATGACAGATATAAATATGACTAATTCCTTTTGCATGCCCAAACCTACTGTAGCTTGGCATGTGAAATTATGTATCATTAAGAGGGAAACACTGACTTAGTTCAGTATCAGAAACGTTTATTTTTTTGGTATGTAGTAAGTATTAGCCAGTCTTGTATAAGCATGACTATTTGTGCTGTGCCACTGAGACACATTGAAGCAAGAAGAAACTGAAGTGTTTGCTTTTTTCAATATATTTTCAAGGTGGTCAAAGCAATCATAGTTCAACATCACTGAATGCCAAGGATGAAAACCTGGCCCCATTGAAGTCAAAAGGAGTTTTGCCATTCATAGAATCATAGAATATCAGGGTTGGAAAGGACCTCAGGAGGTCATCTAGTCCAACACTCTATTGACTTCAATAGATCCAGAATTTCACCCCAGGTTTCCACCCAATGATTGTAGCACAATATTCTGTGATGAAACTTTTACTTCCTTTTTATAGAAACAAACTCATATTAAAAATAGATATGATGCAGCCATTTAAATGGCTTGATTACATCAGTTGATCCAAGCAGGAGAATTTTAAAGAAGTCCCATGTTCAAGTGAAAACTCATTGCAAACTGTCTCCATTCTTTCTGCGAACACCCTGCTTTCTTCTTAAACAAAACATTGCAAAGATGATCTACGATGAATAAAGCACAATGCAGTCAGTGTTGAAAAATATATTCACATATTTGCCAAGTTTAGTGAACTTGAGATATTTCATGATAAAAGAAACCCATATTTATTTGGAAAAATGACATGATCAAGAGGAACTTACTGAAATGTACCTACACAATAGGGTACAGTCAAGCCACAATGCCATTAAACAGGTTACACATACAGTCATCCATTGTAAAATAAAGAGAAGATTAGTTGAACTCAAAACCATGCCAGGAAACCTCTTTCATGCTTCATCAGAGCATAATTTGTTTGAAGAAATGATGACTGTTACATATAATTATCTGATTATTTGGGGGTGGACAGGAAAACATGCCTAAACAACTTTGCATTATAAGGTTTCATTTAGTCATTGAATTATTTAATATTTATGTAGCATTAAAACAAACTGCACAAATCAAAATCAGTTAAAATATTTGGCCAGATCACTTGTAGATTGCAAATTTGTATGAAAAGACACTTATTAAAGTAAATAGGAAACTGTTGATGATCTTCCTCTATTGTTAAAAATTGAATTTGATTTCGTGATGATACAATGTATTTACAGAGAAAAGAATGAAGTCATGTAAGCACATCAAATTAGTAATTGTTTCTACAACACTCCCCCCCACAAAAAGTATGTAAGACACACTATTTTAATCCCTGTTTTGCAAATGGTAATAGGAGTAGTTTTATTTGCATTTCCTGATACATTTTCAAATTTCTTTATTTAGAAAGTGCACCTTCATAAATACTTGATTTTGATAGATTAGGACAAATGCACATCGAACACTGAATAATGTATTTAATTTTACTGTAATTTCAGGTACCTTTTTATGAGATTATGGACCATATAATGCCCTCCATTAATTAAAGACTATATCATACTGCACACACACAAGGGGACTGAATTAAGGTTACCCAGGTAACTGTCCTAGGTACTTAACATTTGTGTAATTATGTTCATCCCCACATGGCTCATCAGCAGGGTTTGAATAACCTCCATCCTTAGAGGTTTTTAAGGCCCAGCTTGACAAAGCCCTGGCTGGGATGATTTAGTTGGTGTTGGTCCTGCTTGAGCAGGGGGTTGGACTAGATGACCTCCTGAGGTCTCTTCCAACTCTAATATTCTATGATTCTATTCCATGATTTAGATCCAGTGCATAGCCCTCTACAAATTGAGCCAATAATGGAGTAACTGGCAGCCACAGTAGGCTGCTGTCATGTGAACTAACTACTAGAGGGAAATTAGTCATGTGGCTTGCTTGTAGTTTCAAAGGTATTTCCCAGAGAGTAATCTTGGGACTCAGGAATCCTGAATGTGTTTCAGGTTCTGGAGAAGAAGACAGAGGTTACAGACCTCTCTGCCTCTATTCGTTACCATGTTCACCCTGCCAGCTTGTCCTTTTCTGTCCCTGTTTCCCTGCCTCTATTGCCTTTCTAGATTCCCATTGTCCTTGCACTGTGTTTCTCACCTTTGCATGTATTTCAGGCTGGTTCCAGATTATGGGAGTGAAAGGCTTCCTGCTCTCAGTTCTGGTGAATGGGATCACAGTGAGCAGGAATTGCAGGGAAGGTCTTGCTCTGCCCCTGGGCTGTAACTTCCTCATTGCGATAATCTTCAGAGAATTTGACTGTGAAATTCTAATAAACTTCTACTGAGTACATGCAAATGGAAATTTTCATAGGCTTGTAACTGAGCCAAATTTGGATGGATTTTCACAAGGACAGCAAAATGTACCGCTCTGACTTCATGTTGACCTCGCTGCCAAATTTTAAGCATGGAGGCACAAGCCCTTCTCCATGAAACAGTTGCAGGAGTTTTTTTCACTGTGAAAGCTATTTCCCCCCCAACCTCATGCTCAGATACAGCTGAACCATTTTTGCAAAACTATTCACATTAAGAAAATCACCCAGAATGAGAAATTTTAGCCAAAGTGATTATAAGCAATTGAAACAGTGTCTCATAATGAAAAATGTTCCGCAACTTTCACTACAGGCGTCACTTCCAGCTCTGTCTATAATGTATATAAATTTACGTGTATAGTGTATTCCACTGTAGGCACAGAGGAGACTTCACGCTTAAGGTTACAAGCTACTTTGAACCCTGTTTTTGTCTCCTTCTATGCTAACTATATCCTACTTTTAGATTTTTACCCTGATTAAGGAATTATTCTCTGACTGCTGTTATCTCAGTGGCTGAAGATTCTGGTTAATATAAGTGCTTTCCAGCAGTCTTGGTCTCTTTTTCTCTCAGCATGAAGATCATAGGACACCATTTATGGCTTTCCCACAGAGTTGTAGAAAACTGTTTTCCAAAGGCTTAAATGCTGGAAAGCAAGTCTTTTCAAATTCATGAGCTTAATATTCTTTACCTCTTAGTCAATAAAGAAGAGAAAAATCAAATCACAGAGCCAAATATCTTTGTGGCTAACTTCTACACTGATTTTCTCCACTGAACTTTTCCAAAGTGAACTTGTCCATGAACTTGTCCATTTTCGTAAAATTGTTTCTATTGTTCTGCCTGTGTAAGTTAATAATTTTTATTATTCATATTACAACAGTATCCATGAAATGCAGAACACTTTCAAAACTTATATTAAGATACTGTCTCTCTCCCAAAGATCTCAGAAGGAGGAAAATATTTCCCTGCAGAGAATTAAATAAAGAGCATAATGGACAGAACAAAGAAGAAATGCTTTTGCTTGTAGATACATGTTCTAAACATTGACTGTGATTTTTACTCTGTTTCACAGAACTGGGCATTATTGGATAAGTACATCTTTAGTACTTAAGTGACATAGTGAAGAAGAAAGCTCCTTAGAAACAAGTCTTAAATTAGATTTCCAGCAAGCAAACAGAAAGGGAGGCTGATGCTGTGGCACTGAAGAATTTCCTTCTTGATTTCTAATAATTGATGTAATATTCCTCACAAAGAATATGTTAGAAACATAATGGCTTGGTAGCTATAGTTTAACTTCAAAATGCAGGAGACAATTCAAATAAACCCATGAGAGGGAATAATAGTCCTGGCTCACCGTGAACATAGATTGTCTCTTAGAACAGTTAAAATTCTGATGGTCTATGAAATAATTATTATTGTGAGGTGGGTTTATACTTAGCACTGTCAGAGTTTTCTCATGATATCAGCATCCAATAGAAAGTTTTGAAAAAAGTATTTTCTATGAAGATGGAAAAACTTCATGTCAAGAAGCACAGAAGTAAAACATTAATTTTGGCCTAGGGATATTCTTTCATTTGAAAACCATGGACTTAATATAAGCACTTTAGTCTTCATTGTTTCAGACAAGCCCATGGTCTAAGTAGGATCTGACTCTTTGAGCTCCTATATGTAGTCAGAGGGAGTGGAGGACATTGAGTTATCATAAAATTTGGTTGCAGATTATTTATGCTGTTTTGAAGAAGGGGAATATTAGAGAGGGGACCGCTTCTTTCCCTTTATGTTTAAATATATTCCATATATCTGCTCTTTCCAGGTAGCTTAACAGAGTTTGGTAGAACATCAGAACATTTTCCATACTTATGGTCTTCTCAGTCTTAAAAGACCGTTAAGATTTAAAGGAGAAATAAATGGCAGGAGCTAAAGGCTTGATTGTCTGTGTTGGAAATATATATATTTTTTGCAACTCTTGAGTAGAAGTAAAGACAAATGAACATCTTTATGGTATAATCACCAGGTGGAAAAATCAGGTAACTTTAGTCCACAAACTCCCTCTTAGCACAATGAGTTTTTATGTTCTTCATATCTTCGTTGGTGGATGAGTTGATGTTTAAATGCTCATTCGTCATTTACTGTATAAAAGAAAAGCTATTACCTGAAACTCATTTTTACAGTTGCAGGCAAACTGAAATAATCATTTTCAAGGACCTAAAGCTGTTTCTTGAAGAATGTCATCATTTTCGTCTTATTTTACTTACCACTTACACTAGTATATGAGGTACCTTCAAGAACTGCACCTTGCAAAATTTCATTCCAGATATTGCCAGCCACCCCTGTCTGCACAAAGAAGGCTAACAAAACTTTCAGTTTAAGCAAACTATATTAATCTTGCAGACAGGACAAAAGAACCACTCTAAAGGCGCTATTCAACAGTAAATACATCCGGTTTCCATTGTATGCTAGTGTATACAAGTCGATATTAGTGGGGATAGTTCTGAAAGGCATTGTAAGGTATGGCACTTAATGGATTTATTGCTCAATCATGTCCCTAAAAATTAGACACTTAACAAAAACCCTCTGCAGCCCAAAACATAGTGAGTTCCCAAATCACCTCTGAAGGGATTGTCTTATAATGGGCTTGGTCCCAGAGCCTTCCCAAACACAGATCTTGAACAGCTAGGCTGCATAGGCAGTTTCCATGGTTCTTAGGGGGAAAAGAAAGTCCCTAGCCTGTAGTATGGCAATGCTTGCTTGTCCCATAGAGAGGAGATGAGAAGTTTTGAGAATGCCAGTTGCTATTCTTTTAGTCTTAGTATAAAGCTCTCCCTTTCAAGTAGCAAAGGAGAGAGATGCACTATCTCCATTTTAGAATCCTATTAGGTTCTATTTAGTACTTCTTTTTTTACTTCTATCAGCCTTTACAGTCACATATTTTGTGTGTGTATATAAAACACTTTGATAGGTGATTATATAAACCTTCCCTTTAACTTTTAAAATCTTCTTTTATATTCCTCCTGACTGATCTGTGATAAAAACAAATTATTTTAAGGTAGTTTCATGTACATTATGTATGCAGTTGATTATGTACCAAAGACTCATATTTTCAAACATGAGTTTCTATCATTAGGTACCTAAATCCGTATTTAGGCACCTGTATTCACAGGAACTAAGCAGTCACAGCTCCCATTGTGTCAAAAATTGAGCAGCTAAAAGGCATGCTGCTGCAACTCCAGGTGACATTTGAAAACAGGCAGGAGAGAAAGAGAGCAGGCCATATTTTAAGAATGCTGAAGGCAAGGCAATGTATGGAATCAACTGATATTTTCCTTTCAAGCCCCACTAGATTTGATGTTTCCATCTTCCTTAGAAACTTTGACATTTCCTTGACTAGATACTAACTGCAGCGTCTCTTTGAAGTGATTGCACAGGGAAATGAATATATAAATGTCCAGATTCTCCAAATGAAAATATTTTGTTGACTTTAAAAAAAAAGAGCAGGTAAGAGTAAGAGTGATGACCATAGAGGAGAAATTGTCCCATTCAAAGGTAGCAACTGAGGACTTAAGCCCCAATCTTGCAAAACTTTACACTCATGCTTATAGCTTCACCCTGTGCACTACTCACATTTCATGTGTAAGTCTTTGCAGGGTCAGGGCTTAGATGTTGATTCTGAGTGAGCAAAAAATCAAGATAAAATAAAATCAGAGGTAAATGAGATGGGAAATAAGCTAAGGGGAAGGAATAGAAGAATTACACAATCCAAAATACCAATATTGGGAAATCCTTTGCTAAAAGAGCTACCAGAAGCTGTCTGAGCTCAGACCCTTCCCTCTTGGCTGGGTCTGGTCTGAGCTATTAGTTTTCGTGTTGAAAAGATCTTAAGCAATCAACGTGCTATATAGTATACTTATTTCCTTCAAATCTGTTTGGAATCTCAATAAACCATTCTAACCTGTCAGGAAAATGAATGAGATCCATGATGAGGAACCTTTGATCCCTTTTCTTCTTCCTGGTTAAACTCCTGCCTTGGAGAGAATGGATGCAAATGTGGAGACATTAAACATTTGAGAGTAGTGGGACTCCGAGTGAACTGTACTTTTGCCAGCTAGGTTGAGGTTTTCTCATGTTAGACAGACATAAGATTTTTATATTTTATGTTTTTTTTCATATATTTAACTGTGGAGGAAGCTGAACTACATATGTAAGTAGTTGTGAAATTAAACAAAGAAACACACTGGGAACAGTAAGGATCCTTGAAACTTGGATTTATATTTATGCTTGCTATACCTCATAGGATGTCTTTACCTTAGATTACAGCTTCACTTCATATAGTATAATTTAATTTTTATTCTGCTTTTACAATTGTCATATTTGAGTATTGCCACTTTCTGTCCAATACTGTAGTTAGCTGAGACATGGGAAGCTGAAACGTATTAAAGGTCACAGCCAGGATTTATAGAACCTAGGGCAAGCAATAGAAGTGACTCCTGCTCTGCCTACTTTTTCCTTGGTTTCCTCCCCAACTTCTCCAGCTCTCTTGTATTTATTTGTTATGTTTGTTATCTTAGATGGATGAGGCAGCTACATGAGGTGATTGGCTGAAACAGTCAGGTGATGAGGTCAGCAGCAATGGCGCTGAAGAAAATTATTCCACTCTCTCATCACTGTAGGCCAACTTGCATTCACAATCCTGCTTTGACCAGCCAGGACATTAGGCTGTGTTTCAGTGTTTCCAAACCGCAGTCTGCCTCCTGTTGGCTAACCTGTGAATGAATAGTACTAGATAGTCTTTGTGGCTTGCAGGAGCAATAGACAAATTGAGGTTCAAAGAAACCCATTAGCAAGCTTTAAAAGCTCTGCTCCCCATTAGCCCTGCTAAACCCAGGTTGGCAACAATGGCTCAGATTCTTATTATATGCTTAGTTAAATATACGTCAGAATCGAAAAGCTGAATTTATAACCATCAGAGGAAAGACATTTTACTACTCTCTAAACTAGCTACAACTTGCTGTTCTGTAACTATAGTACTAGAAAATTATAATGGGACTGATTTACTTTAGTGCCTGTGCCTGTGTTTTATCAAACCCTACAGGAACATTTACAGCAGTTGTACTTTGTGTAACGTAATATCTTGTGAACAGTCTGATGAGAATGAGCTACTTTATTTGTACCAAATGTGTTGTTATGGCCCAATCCTGCTCCCATTGAAGTCAATGAGGAGTTTGCCATAGGAACAAGGATATGCACTTGATATTATCCGAGTATGAAATGCACTAATATATAGAGAGAAAAGCATATGGAGATAGTTAATTAGCCAGTGTTGGACTTAGGACCTCCACTTAACTATTTTCACTTTTGCAGCTGATTTCTTTTCTTCTGTTTTGTTTTTTTGCTGAACAGTGTTTTCAATAAGACTGACATAATATGAATTTTATTTCACAAGCATGTGATCCTCAGCATTTGCACTACCAGGAAAGACACTAGATGAAGTGGCTAGAAAGCAATTATCACCGTTCCCACCTTTTCACTTTTAGTTAAGTTACTTTGTTGAAGGCTCAGTTTACCACAGATGTTTAGCGGCAGGTTTTTGGAGTATTTCAGGCCTTGACAACTTTGCATGAGGAGAGGTGGCATAGCGTCAGCGGTAAATGAGTGTGTTATTTACATACTAATTAACGTTTGTACTAGCAGGTGATAGAATGTCATACACAATCCCCAAATTCTGATCAAATCTATTTTTAAGCTGTATATTAGGATTACGAATCTGTGTAAACCATAAAGACGGTCAAAATGTTTTCTTATCTAAAAGACATTCCTATCCTGTAGTGTAGCTCTGCCCTTCAAAAGAATTATAGGATAGTTAAATGTGTCTCGGAAATCTTTTCCTGGATGACTTTTCCAGTTCATTTCAATGTTAGAAGTGTCAATTTCTAGCTACTTATCAGAAAGCAAAGTTTGCATTTTGCCAAAGCCTGGATCGTTTTCTGCTTGCTCAGAAACAAATTTCAATAGTATGTAATAAAGAGTGTTTGAATCCTAGTGTGGCATTGTTTGAGTTCACTATTAACCTCTTACTCTAACACTTTGAGTGAGGGGGCATTTCCTTTTAGCATCAGAAAATTACCTTGCTCAAATGCAAAGGGGAAGCTCCATAATAAACCTTTAAAAATAAAATAAAGTAAAATAAAATAATTTAAAAAATCTGCTTCCCACATGGGGAAAAATAAAAATTGTTACTAGAACAGAAAGTTCTTCAAGCTGACATATGTACTGCCTAGTAACATACTCTGAATCCATATGCCTACCATATATAGCAATCAAAGGTGTATTGCTGCTTTTTTGAAAGAGGTCACACTGTATACCTACTGTTCTTACCACTGAAGGAAACAATCAGGGACTAGTATCAGAGGGGTAGCCGTGTTAGTCTGGATCTGTAAAAGCAGCAGAGAATCCTGTGGCACCTTATAGACTAACAGACGTTTTGGAGCGTGAGCTTTCGTGGGTGAATACCCACTTCGTCAGACGCAGGTAGTGGAAATTTCCAGGGGCAGGTATATATATGCTAGCAAGCAAGCTAGAGATAACGAGGTTAGTTCAGTCAGGGAGGGAACGAGGTCATTCGCTGTTACATAAAGGGTATGAGCCATGTGGATAGTAATTAAATTAGTGACCTGGCCTCTGGCTCTTCATAAAGTTGAACTTCGTGAATATCCAAGGAGCCAATTGATTAGAGAAGTTCAGATTAACAGTAAAAATGATCAAAAAGCAAACAAACAATAATGGTCCAGACCAGCAGTACTGCTAAGTGATCACTAGTTGCAAAGGATTGTGACTGGAATGATGGTGTAAATTACTGATTTCATTTCAGTGTGTCTGGGATGGAACTGTGATTTAATTGTACTGTAATTGATGCTATTTGACAACAGTTGACGTTTCAGGCTGATGTGTCACATGAATCTGTAACTCTTACATTTGCATGTAGATAAAGGGATACAAAATGTGGCCAAGAAGCATTTTAGCTTTATGGGTAATTTGATATATGGATGGTTCATTTCTCACAACTGTCTGTTCTATAGAGGATCTTGGGCTGTAATATTTAATGGCTATTTCTGTAACCCTACCAATGGTGTGTAGTGCTTACTCAGAGGAGCAGTCACATTCAAGTTAATGGAACCTCGGCTATATAGGCCAAACCTACAGCTTCCCTTATGATTGTAATTAGCTACTGGAGTAAGTGGATAGTGATTCCTTCCACATGACAAGGATATTAACCTATTGTAACCCTGACCCCCATCATGTGAGCGGGGGCTAAGAAATAAAGATCATTCTCTTAGTAGACCTCCTGCATGTCTCATCTTTATTGCAAGCATCAGTTAGGAATGATGAATCAGGCCCATAACCTTGAAAACAGAACATCTCATCATAGGAAAAAGAAGTCAAACAATGTATTTTTGTGTAAACACCAGATTCACTCTGCATGGATCTTGTGAATCTGCAGTAAAGTGGCAGGTTTGGTTTGCTCAGGTTCTTATGCCTGGGATATGCTCGGTGTTTGAAACTGATGACTCTTTTATCCACGGAAAGGCGTTGCACTGATTTAACTACATCAGTTTTTCTCTCAATTCAGTGAAAATTGTGTGTAGACAAGCCCCAAGTTAATCCTGTGCTTAAGTGTTTTCTGGATCATTGCCAGTGTTCAGCAACTTGCAGAGTCAAGCCCTCATGGAGCAAAGAAGGAGCAAAACAAAATACAAGGAAGACACACTGGAATAATTTTTTTAAATATTTCATACAGTGTTTTGTGTTGTGTTATAGAAAATGCATACTGGTATGTTTGCTTTTTATGTATCAGGGTAATGTTATTGTTTAGGATGGATACGGCTGTTGTGAAGATGCTCCATATTCCTGTGCTTGTTACAGTGGAGTATAACTTGCTCTGATTTCATGATTACAGTGCTCATGCTTGAGTTCTGAATATTTTTTATGTATGTATCTAGGTATCTGGGGTGTATGACAGGGCATTTGGATCCTTGAGGGCTGATTTATTGGTTTTGTGCCAAGTTGAATTTTTTAAATTCTAGTAATTTATTCTCATAGGATTAAATGTGCCCCACAAGGTCTTAGGCACTACTTAAACCCCATGTTGAAGATTTAAAGCAGCTCCTAGGGTCTTGTGAACACCCTCTGCCTGAGAGTACATTCCATCTATCTAGAATTCCAGACAAGCTCCTGGTAGATTGATATTTCAAAAAGAAAATTTGTTTGTTTTCAAATGTCTTAATTTTTATTTTAAATGCAGTAAAGTGCATTGGGTCTTTTGAGGACCCCCCCCCAATTGTTCCTATTAATTTATGTCTATTGCTTCTATATACCACTCACAAACGTCTATATAGTTGCTTGACTAACTATACCTGCTCCCATCTCTCTAATAATGGGTATTAAAATCTGTGGTTTGGGTGCATGTTGCACCAAACACTAGTAGATATTAGAGAGACAAGGTGGGTGAGGTAATATCTTTTATTTGAGTAACTTTTGTTGGTGAGAGAGACAAGCTTTCAAGCCACACACAGCTCTTCTTCAGGTCTGGGAAAGATTCTCTCACCAACAGAAGTTGGTCCAATAAAAGATATGATGTCACCCACTTTGTCTCTCTAATATCCTGGGACAACTACACGGCATACATGAGGAGATATATTATTTTATCATGTACGTATGTATTATAAAATGACTTAAATTTCATCCTAAAACCCATAAATAGAGCTCTTCATCCCACTGAGGGTAACAAAGGGACTAGCAATATCATTTATTATCCTGTTGCTATTAACAAATAGAGTGTAAAAGTGTTGATTTGCCCATTCACTCTTATAAAGGTGTTGAAAAGAATTACCCTACTTCTCTTCCCCTAAAGACCCCAGATGAAGGAGTGGGCCAGATAGTTTCCCCCGCAGGAAGCACAAACAAGCCATCATCCAAAATTACTGGGAGGAGAAGGGTATTGCTAGCCAAGTAGGTCCCCAACACAGAGGATGTCACTTGATATGGGGGGTTCCTTCTGGAAGAAAGGTCAAGCTGAATGAACCTTTTCTGAAGCTTTTTTGAACCTTTTCTGAAGCTTATGAACCTTCCTCACTCTGTGTAATTCTTAATAGTTTGAAAATATTTTCTTTGATTTTCATCTGCGTGGATCAAAAAAGGCTGAGTTTCCTCTTGATTCACCTTGAAACCCTGTGGAAATAAAAAGGTTTATGTAATTACTGTCCATCACTCAGACATATTTTCTCAAAAGAGGCCCCAAATTTTGCCCCCCAAATACCTTTAGTGAATCTTTTTTTAGTGGACCTGATCTATGTTTCAATTTTTTAACAAAGCTCAAAACCAGAGTTGTTGCATGAGAGTTTGCGTTTCATTTTGTGAACATTTTGCACAGCATTACTTGTACTGTGTGGGCTATATTACTGCATTATACTGTACTGCAAAGTAACTCCAAAACTACTACACTGACTATTGAATCAAATTTTACTGTACCAAGAACTAACAGTACAGTAATATCATACTATCAAGAGCTCACTGCAATGTACTGTACTGGATATGGATATAGGGCCAAATTCTAACCTCAGTTATCCCAAAGTAAATTTAGGAAACTGTAGTTAAATCCATGGATGAGTCATTCCTGGATTTACATTTGTGTGTAACTGATCTCAGGATCTGACCCATGTTCTCAGCTTTTACCATACCCAAAACAGATAAATCATGATAGCATATATTTGATATAGTTTATATTGCAAAATTTATGGAGGTAAATACTACATTTCTATTATCAGAATTGGCCCTTTGTTGTAACTGACTGGAACCCTACTGTCTCTAGAGAGATTTAAACTGTTCAGTAGATGGTCATCAGTGTTATTGCACATGCAATATACAATCTGTGCAATACCCATAATGTGATAATGTATGCTTTTTCCTCCTTTAAAAATGTAAGAAATGGAAATTCCAGCTATTTGACACTGCAGTAACTTGATGAGAGAGGGCTGAATGTGTAGCTTTTTCTATAATTGTTTTGAGCAATTGTGTGGGTTGTAATATTGCAATAATTACACAGTGAAGTCATAATTGAAAAGAAAAAAAAGAATTTGGGGCCTATATAATTTAAACAGGACCCAATTTTACCGAATATGCCCCATTAGGTTGTCTGGCCTGTGCCTTATAAGACATACCAAATTTTAAACCGATAACTCAAATGGTTCCTGAGATATAAACTTGTGAAAAGTCACAATTTTGCATTGTGCTGAAAAGCCACCTTACAATACAGTGACTACCATAGCTCTTTAATATCCAGCAGAGTTCTCCTGCTGTGCTTTGTCAGTCGGTAGCAACATCCAAGTCTTCTTGTAAAAGTAATTCACACTTTTTTCACAACACTGTTGCTTTAATTACCACTGAACTCTGCTGTTGCTCAGACAGGCCTAGCAGGACCAAGAGAGGGTCAGCATCACAGTCACTGCAAAAGAAGCAAATGGCTTTTTTTTCTTACTTTAATATTAACAAACCATCTTTGATTGAAATGTTCCTAGCTTCTGAGCCCTAGTCTTGTCTCTGTGTTCTCTTGGGGTATTCATTATCAAAGGATACCCACAGATGTCAATCTAGAAAAACATCAGAAATAATACCTAAAGTCCTAATCAGAAACTTCAGGTAAAGAAAAGACTTACATATCTTTAACATACAAACAACTGATTGGATTTGTTGTATATGCACACTGAATTTCTGATGTAAATAGACAAGTGTGACAAAGTTCCTCCTCTACCTTGGTGGGTCCTGTGCTTATTGGCAGATTTGCTCACCTCAGTGATCTTCCCCACAGTCTGGGTCAACTTCTGTGTCTGATCAGGAGTTGGGAGGATTGGGGGGAACCCTGGCCGCCCTCTACTCCGGTTCCCAGCCAGGGCCCAATTGGAGCAGCTGTCTATAGGGCCGCCGTAAACAGCTGCAGACAAGTACAACTCATGGGCTACGTCCCCATTTGGTCTCCTCAAACACCTTTCTTTATCCTCACCACAGACATTCCTCTTTGGTGGTCTGATAATGCTTGTACTCCTTAGTCCTCTTAGCAGCCGCACCCTCTCACCACTCAATCTCCTTGCGCCTCTTGCTCCCAGCTCCTCACCCGGCACTTCCTCTCCTCTTGCTCCCCGGGTCCCTGACTGAGTGAACTCCTTTTTAAACAGTGCCCCTGATGAGCCTGGCTTGATTGGCTGCAGGTATTCTAAGCAGGCTGTCTGCCTTAATTGCGTTTCTAGCAGGTTCCTGATTACAATGCAGCCCCTGCTCTTGTGGTCACTCAGGGAAACAGAAAACGTACTCATCCAGTGACCAGTATTATATTTGCCTCTACCAACTCCTGAACCCACGTTTGAGATCTGTCACATATCCCTCCCTGCTCACACCAAGGGGTGGGCGCCTTGGTGTGCCAACAGTGCACACCATGACAAGCCATCAGCATTGCTCGTGACAGCTTCCTCTCTGTGTTGACACGGAACTGGAAAGGTTGGAGGGATAAAACCACGCTGTCAGCCCTTGTGTTCTTCTCCTTGGTTCCGCTGCATCCATTGAAGAGAGGCATGACTCGGTCATAAAAGACAAATCTGCACCAGAGCAAGTAGTAGCGCAATGCTTCCATGGCCCATTTTACGGTGAGGCACTCTCTCTCCACCACTGCCATATTTTGTTCCCGCTCGAAGGAGTTTCCTCCTGAGG
Organism: Chelonoidis abingdonii; assembly: GCF_003597395.2. Lineage (NCBI taxonomy): Eukaryota > Metazoa > Chordata > Testudines > Testudinidae > Chelonoidis > Chelonoidis abingdonii. The sequence goes on from NC_133771.1 coordinate 196,128,858, forward strand.
CAGAGAATTGAGTGATTCCTCCTCTCCGACCAATGCTGTGATAGAACGGCCCCAAACCCTACTTCCTATGCATCTGTCTGCAGGATAAATTTCCTTGGAATCAGGGCTGTCAGTACAGGGTTACTGCAGAGGGCAGTCCTTAGGTCTGTGAATGCTTCCTCTGCTGCTTCAGACCATCTTACCAGATCAAATCCACAGGCTTTTACTAGGTCTGTCAGGAGGCTTGCCCTTGTGGCAAAGTGGGGGATAAATCGTCGGTAATACCCCACTACACCTAGGAATGCCTGGACTTGTTTCTTGCGACGTGGTCGGGGCCAGTTTTGGATGGCTTCCAATTTGTTCACTTCGGGTTTTACCAGACCTTTTCCCACAATGTAGCCAAGATATTTGGCCTCCGTAAACCCTACAGCGCACTTGGCAGGGTTTGATGTAAGGCCAGCTCGCCTGAAGGTATCAAGGACTGCCTCCACCTTCTCTAGGTGGGTTTCCCAGTCTAGGGTATGAATGACCATGTCGTCCAAGTAGGCAGCAGCATAACTGGTATGTGGGCATAATAGCTTGTCCATGAGGCGCTGGAAAGTAGCTGGAGCCCCATGTAGTCAAAGAGGGAGGACAGTATATTGGAAAAGACCCTCTGGTATAGAAAATGCATTCTTTTCCTTTGCGTCTTCTGCAAGGGGAATCTGCCAGTACCCCTTTGTCAAGTCTAGGGTAGTCAAGTACCGGGCATTACCCAGACAATCCACTAGCTCATCTATGCGAAGTATGGGGTATGCGTCGAACTGGGATACTTCGTTTAGTCGCCGGAAGTCGTTGCAAAACCTTGTGGTGCCATCAGGTTTTGGCACTAGCACAATTGGGATGGACCACTGACTGTGAGATTCTTCGATGATCCCCAACTTCAGCATTTTTTTTACTTCTGCTTTTATTTTCTCTCTTTTGGCCGCTGGTACCCAATAGGGCCTCATTGTTATTCTGGCCCCAGGGTTCGTGACAATGTGGTGATATGCCTCGGTTGTTCGACCCAGTTTTGTTGAGAACACATCATGGTTCTGGAAGATCATCTCAAACACCTCATTCTTCTGGTCTGGTGTTAAATCGGGAGACACTCTCACCTGTTTGGAAGGCTTGTTTTTCTGGGTTAGGTCTTTTCGGACAGTTATGCATGCCTCTTGTGCATGCCAGGGTTTCAGAAGGTTGATGTGATAAATCTGTTCTTGTTTTCGGCATCCTGGCTGCCGCATCTTGTAGGCTACTTCCCCCACGGGTTCAACCACCTCATAGGGCCCCTGCCATTGGCCCAGAAGCTTGCTTTCTGCCGTGGGTACCAACACCATCACCCAATCCCCTGGTTGGAACTGTCGGACTTTTGCCTGGCGATTGTGATGGGTTCTCTGGGCCTCTTGTGCCTTTTCCAAATATTCCCGTACAATAGGGATGACCCGGGCTATCTGGTCTCGCATCTGTATTACATGTTCTATTATATTTCTCCCCTCATTGGGTTCCTTTTCCCAGATCTATTTGGTGATATCTAGTATGCCACGGGGGTGTCGCCCGTATAATAACTCAAAGGGGGAAAACCCAGTTGAGGCCTGAGGTACCTCCCGGATAGCTAACATAAGATAGGGTAGTAAGGTGTCCCAATCCTTCCCATCCCGACTTACCACCTTCCATATCATAGCCTTGAGGGTTCGGTTAAACCTTTCTACTAACCCATCAGTCTGCGGATGGTAGACTGATGTTCAGGGTATGTATATGAAGCAGCGTACAGAGGTCCTTCATTAGCTTTGACATAAATGGGTTCCTTGGTCTGTTATCTCCTTTGTTAGCCCCACTCTGGCAAAGATCCCCACCAGCTCTTTGGCTATCGTTTTAGAGGCTGTGTTCCTCAGGGGCATGGCTTCTGGGTAACGAGTAGCATAGTCTAAAACAACAAGTATATATTGATGGCCCGAGCCGTCTTCTCCAGGGGTCCCACTAGGTCCATGGCTATTCGCTCAAAGGGGACCTCTATGATGGGAATGGGTACTAAAGGTGCCCTCAGGTGGGGACAGGGACTGTGCAGCTGACACTCTGGGCAGGACGCACAGTACCTCCGCACTTCTTCATGTACTCTGGGCCAGAAGAACCATCATAGGATTCATGCCAGGGTCTTCTCTACCCCCAAATGCCCCCCAAAAAGGTGAATATGAGCAAGACTTAACACAGCGTTCTGGTGTTTTTGAGGTACTAGGATTTGCTGTACCTTCTGCCCCTGTACAGTGCAACCTGGTATAAGAGATTCTTCTTCATTGTGAAGTAGGGTCCTGGTCCCTGGGTTTTCCCTTCCATGGGGACCCCATCTATTTCAGTCACCTCCTTCCTAATGTCGTACCTTGGGTCTTCAGCCTGGTCTCGTCCAAAATTTCCTCTCCTGGGGCTAATCTGCCCAAAAACTAGGGGCCCAGTCTCTGTTGCCTCTACTGGTTCAGAAGCGTTAGGGTCGGGGTCAGACTCAGATGCTTCTCCCTCCTGGGTGGCCTCCTATTCAGCTACTCGGGTCCGCCTACCTACGAGAGCAACCCTCTGGCTTTGAGGCCTTAGCTGCCCTCTTTTCCCTTTTCAACTTTCTACCCTGTCTGGGTATAGAAAATAAATCTGGGGATATTTCAGAGAAGACTAGGGGTTGACAGTCTACTGTGGATGCCTCACTAACTTCAGGGTTCTCCTCTTTCTCCAATCCTCCTACTGGGAGTAAGTTTCCAAACCATGTGAAGTCCCTTCCTATGAGCACCGGATATGGGAGTTTAGGGACTACACCTGCTGCTACCTCAGTAGTGTTCCCCTGAATCTCGATTTTTACTGGGATGGTGGGGTAATTACCAACTGTCCCATGGACACATGTTATCCCCGTACACTTAGCCCATAGCAACTGATTACACTTCACAAGCTTCCCCGAGACAAGCGTGATAGCACTCCTCAAATCAACCAGTGCCGTGGTGTCTAACCCATTTAGCTTTACTGGTCTGGTGTACATATGTGGGGTTAGTGAGACCCCCACAAGGTGGATTAGGGAGCATGGGTCTGCCCAGTTTCCCAGGTTACACTGAATAGGCTCCTCCACATTGGGACACTGTGTAGCTATATGTCCCCACTCCCTGCAGGCATAACATCTGTATGGGGCCCTAGGCATTCCCCGGTCTCTTGGTTTGGGCAGTCTAACATCACGATCCTCTTCTCCCTCAGTGCTCTGACTCTTTGTGGCTTCTGGTGGGCCTTCAGCCCCTCTCTTTTTCCACCTGTGATCTCCTGGTTGCCCAGTCACCCGAGCTCTAGGGCTTGGTGCTGCTAGTTGAACAAGGGGTGCCTCTTCCTTAACTGGTCGGGTCAGCTCCCTTGCTGTCCTTCGCCTCTCTACCAGTGCAACAACCTCATCATAAGTGGAGGGTTTGTTCTGGTTTACTCAGGCATGAAGGTCTGGCGGAAGTCCCCTCATGTATCAGTCAATGACCAGAACCTCTAGTATCTCTTCCGGATTCTGGGACTCTGTTCGCAACCACTTTCGTGCGAGATGGATGAGGTCATGCAGTTGGGACCGCTGGGTTTTGTAATCCTGGTACCTCCACTCGTGATACCGCTGGGCCCGCACTGCGGTTGTTACCCCAGATCTGGCCAGGATCCCTGCTTTCAGCTGGGGATAGTCTGCTGCAGTCTCTTCAGACAGATCATAGTAGGCCTTCTGGGCCTCCCCACACAGGAATGGGGCAAGGATGCCAGACTACTGATCTCAAGGTCAGGCCTCCCGTAGGGCTGTCCTCTCAAAGGCCAGGAGGTATGCCTCTACATCATCCTCCCGCGTCATTTACTGTAGCCAATGGCTGGCCCGTATGATCTGTGTCCCATCATGGCCGCAGTTCAGCTCTGTAAGGGTCTTTACCTGGTTTATCAGTTCCCTCAACATAGCTCGGTCTTGAGAAGCCTGGTCCATCAACAGGCGATTAGTCTCTTGCTGCAGCCTCACTGCCTCCTGTTGGGCGGCTGTCTGGACACGGGTAGCCTCCTGCTGGGCCGCCATAGTTTGTATCAATGCCTGCACTAAGTCATCCATTGTGGTGAAAAAAAAATAAACCCTCTTCCTTTTTTTTTTTTTTAAATCACTCTCCTCCTTCTGCCGCACTGTGCACACCAGATCCCTGACCTGACACCAGTTGTGACAAAGTTCCTCCTCTGCCTTGGTGGGTCCTGCACTTATTGGCAGATTTGCTCACCTCAGTGATCTTCCCCACAGTCTGGGTCAACTTCTCCTGTGTCTGATCAGGAGTTGGGAGGTTTAGGGGGAACCCGGGCCCGCCCTCTACTCCGGGTTCCAGCCCAGGGCCCTGTGGATTGCAGCTGTCTATAGTGCCTCCTGTAACAGCTGCATGATCTACACCTCCCTGGGCTACTTCTCCATGGTCTCCTCCAAACACCTTCTTTATCCTCACCCCAGGACCTTCCTCCTGGTGTCTGATAATGCTTGTACTCCTTAGTCCTCCAGTAGCACACCCTCTCACTCTCAGCTCCTCGCACCTCTTGCTCCCAGCTCCTCACATGCTTCCTCTCCTCTGGCTCCCTCCCGGCCTGACTGGAGTGAGCTCCTTTTTAAACCCAGGTGCCCTGATTAGCCTACCTTGATTGGCTGCAGGTATTCTAATCAGCCTGTCTGCCTTAATTGGTTCTAGCAGGTTCCTGATTACTCTAATGCAGCCCTTGCTCTGCTAACTCAGGGTACAGAAAACTACTCATCCAGTGACCAGTATATTTGCCCTCTACCAGACTCCTGTATCCCACTGGTTTGGATCTGTCACAACAAGCTAATCAACATACTGTACATTCTTAGGCTTTATAAATTATTCTTATGCCTTCATATGCAATTCCTTCATTTTTCTCATATTTAGTTGATTTTTAACACCTCGTTAGAGCCAAACACTTCTATAGTAGAACAAGAAGGCACATTGCAAAGTTAAATTATAATTACAAAAAAAGTCTCATCTCTGTCCTATAGTATTGCCCGAGAAAAATATCTCACATTTATGTAACATCTTTCACCCCCAAAAGATTGTGAAGTACTTTTCAGATGTACAAGCCCCATTTTCAAACTCAGGTTCCTAATTGAGATGCCCAAATTTTGCAATTGGCCAGGCATATTAGAATGTAACTGCCTCAATGCCCATTTGGACACCTAACTCAGGAGCCCAAGTTTGAAAATTGGCTCTCTCCCCTCTACATTTCATATAGAGGAATCAATATACTCACTGCTGAAATGCAGCAGCTTCTGTGGGGAGCACAGGTGCTCCTTATCAGAGCACAGCAACATTACAGAATAGTATAGAGCAGGAAATGTGAATGAACTCCATATCCAAATGACACCGCAGAAGAAATTTAGGTAGACAAAATTTAGTTACCCAATGTTAGAACCAGTACAGCACACTAACCCTCTAAAAAAGTGCTGTGGGATCTTTGACAGGACCTCTGTTTCATATCTCACTTGAAAGATGGCAGTTCTAACTGAATCATGCCATTTAACTTTGTATTAGAGCACGGATCCATTTCCGATTTGGAGCAGAGTGCCACCTAAAGAATCTCCAATTAACATCACATCCTGCAGTTCTCTGGGTTTCACTTGGAGACCTCTCAACCCATGAATTGACCAGGACTGATCCTGCTTAATTTATTAAATCTGACAAGTTCAAATCTAGAGGTGGCATAGCTACAATCTAGTAAAATACTCTAAAGTACAACATGCCATAATTAGGGATGAGATTTTTCAAAGGCACAAATGGTGGTTGGGCACCTTGATCTCATTGACTTTCAATGGAAATTAGATAGAAAACCTCCCCCTAGATTGTCTGATAGGAAATAATAATAAAAATTAATAGAAAAGCCAGTGCAAAAATACCCCATTCACCCACCTTTAAAAAAGTTACACTAGTAGTTTTGAATAGCCAGATAACCCACCTATTTGGTACCCTAGGGGAATAATTCTAAAAAAGACCTCCCTGAGTTGCATTGCACCAAGCCTTTATTTATTTAATTATTTATTTATTTAATTTATTATTATTATACACTGCACCCAAGACAGGAGAGAGATGTTTGAAAAGGAGAGCAGGGAAAATAAGTTTGTGTTTTTAACATAGTTACAGAAAAGGTAGAGGAGGGAAGGGGGTTGTATATCCTGTGGGTCTTTGTTTATGAGAACATTCTAGCACTGAGTCTGTCCAGGGGATAAGAATTCTGGTTATCACATATTGAGTCAGTTAAGAGTAAATTTAGGCATGTGTATTATACAATATGGTAAAATCCTTCCCTTACTGGGAGCAGCAATGAGTAGGCAGTTGCATAATCTGAACTTGACACATACAGCTGGCACAGGACAGGAAGTCTTACTCTGAGTGAGCATAACATGTGTCAGGCAGCATGTTACTGCTCCTCGCAGCAGGAACAGCGTGTATTTCTTAACCATTGCTGGCTAGCACTTGTTGCTGGTGGTAGCATAAGTGCTAACCAGTCGGGATGCTGGATATGCTCTTGCTGCTAGCCTGGTGTATCACCCAGTTCATTCTATGGAGGCATCCAGCATTGCTGTTTCTGTGAAGGTATCCATCTGGCAAACATATCTTCCAGTGTGCTCTCTGGAGGTGTTCTCACCTGGCATGCTTCTGGTATTCTGCCTGGCTGTTTGTGTGGGGGAAGAAACTAACAGAAAGCAGGATTTTCCTCCTATGTATTGGTGTGGTATCATTTCTTAGAGTATATTTTCTGATTCCCTGTTGTCTGGGGCAATATTGTCTAATTATGCTTTGGGCTGGCTCTAATGGAAACCATTCCTAAGCCACAGTAAGTAAGGAAATTGAAATGAGTGCTTGATATATCGATTTGCAGTGGCCTGGATATATATAGCTAGATACATATAGCCCTCACACAAATATTTTTTTTTCACAGAAGGAGAAAGTTATCCACTAGCATTAGTAAAAAATAATCTTGCTTTGTAACATATTGCTGAATGATTCAGCCAGAACTACAATTCTTTCTTTTCTAACTCCAACTCTTTATTGCCTTCAGATTATGTATACTTTTCTGCAAGTGAGCGGCAGATTGTCTGTTCTGCAAAAAGACAGCCTCAGGTGGTACCATTTTCTACAAGTTCTTTATTTCTTGTTAACTATGTAAAACTTCTTGGTCTTTTAACCATATGTGCAGCACTATAAGAGTAACTGATCAACGATTTTCTCAATGAGTGACATTCCTGCATTAAGGTGGAGAGATTGTTTCTTAAGTTTGAATATAGCAATGCCAGTATTTGTTACTTTCTCTTTTCTGATTCTGTAAATTCACAGATAAGGGATGCAGTAAAAGCCAGAGCTGCCATTGCCATGAAGCCAATGAAACTTGTGTGGTTTAACTATTTTTTAAAAAAATACTTGGATTGTTTCCAATCTCATCTGTGCTGGAAGAAAGTACCACAGAACGTCCCTGTCCTCTCCTATCTCTCCCCCAGACCTAACAGACTGCTGATAAATGTTGCCAAAAATATTCAGGTCCAAATTTATGAAAGGACTAGAAAAAGACAGTGAATCTGAAGCATGCAAGAGCCTCTGCAAGTTATCTTACAGAGATGATGATCCAACTCCACTGGATAAACCTTGGGATCACAGATCTCATCTGGTGGTTCCCAGAGAGATGATGCACCCAGAACGCAAGAAACCATTTACAACATTTTTTTTCTGAGAAAGAAAAAAAATCTGAAGGCATTTAAATGAAATTTAAAAAATAAAATAAAAGCACCACTAGGATATTCAGAAAAGGAGAAAAAGAGAGCAATGTTTCAGATCATCTGGTCTGGCCAACTGATGCTCTGTGCACAACCTTAAGGGCGATGGGACAGTAATGGCTTAAAGTCACCTTTGCACTTCCCCAATCCTAATAGCACTCATACTTGAACTTCTGCATAAACCAGAACAATCTCAAGACTGATCTAACTTACACTGACAGTAAAGTCACCCTATGAGCCATTCCACTAGTGAGAGCCTTGCTGAATCACAAAGTACCATGCCCACTCCTTAAGCCTGTTGGGGAGATTTTTCCAGAACCTGGGACTGGACGACAAGGGATCTATCACTCGATAATTGCCCTACTCTGTTAATTCCATTTGAAGCAACTGGCACCGGCCACTGTCAGAACACAGGATACTGGGCTAGATGGACTGTTGTTCTGACCAAGCACAGCCATTTTTATATTCTTTGTCCTTAAACAGTGTTGGGCCCAGTTTCTGAGAAAATAGAGGTAATTCCTGCTGACACATCTGGAAGAGATAAATAAGGAGAATTTAAAAGATCATGGTGAATGTTTGGCCAAGCTCTGTAAGAATATTGCACTTGTGAATGACCTGGGAAACTGCTGAAGTAGAAATGTCACCAACCAGCAGTGGAAACACCATAAACAGGTTGAAGAATGAGGTGCTTGTGAATCCAATGGTTGTTTGGAATTTCTTTCAAAAACTAGAATGCTCTGGAGAAAGTCAAGGAAAATGTTCCATCTAAATAGCAGAAAGGTAGTAGTGGTGATTGGACCAAATACAGAAATAGCTTATGGCCTCATCATGTCTGAAGATCAGCAAAGTGTGAGATACAACAGTAGCTAACTGACCATCCCAAAGGACTTAATTATTTTTCCTGTGTTTTGGTCAACAGGGAGACTTTCCCGGGCAGTGACTGCAAGGGCTGATGACAGCTTGGTTATGGAGAGAATGTGTGAGGAGAAAGGTAAAAAAAGCAGCCATAAATTTGGAGGGGGGATCTAGGCTGAGAATCTTCACCCCCATCAACACTGGAGTTACTCCATATGCCCTGACCACACCTCTGTTCTTCGGTGAGAAGCTGAGAAATATCAGAGTTTAACTGGACTATGAACAGGTGATGGTGCCATTTTATGAGCCCAAATCATCCCTTTTGCTGCCTTTTTCACAAAGAAAGTCTTCCCCTGCTTAAGTGTCTGATTTCTAGGAGGAAGTCTGAAAACTTTGTCACTGCCAGACTATTTTTTGTAAATAAAATTTTCTCTAAAGATCGTTTTCCCTTCTCCTGTTGCTTTGTCATCCCTTTCGGGCCCTATTCTTGGCATCCTTCTCACTGTCTTTTGATGTTATTACTAATTGTGTTATGTCTCCAGTCTAGACTGCAAGCTCCTGGGGCAGGTACCTTGTCATTTTATTGTGTCTGCAAGGTGACATTGCCACCGCTGGTGTGATATAAATAATATATTATAATAAAAACATCTAGATGCCGTAATTATCAGCCAGCTGTATTCATGCAGCATCAGGGATAGAACTCATGACTTAAATGGAGGCTTCTAGCTAAGATCCTCAGTGCTGGGCCTGTGGCTTCCTATGTGTTTTTTTTCAGCACTTAACAAAGTGGGGCTCATATTCTATTTCAGGCCTTTGAACTCTACTACAATATAAATAAATAATTATAACTAATGAGTTTCCATAGCAGTTGCATTTCTTCACCTCTTTGAAGGAACCAATCTACACATGCTTTAAATATTCCACCAAACCCAAGGCAGTACTAGTACTGGCAATATGTTGGTCTATTATATCCCTTCCATCTTCTTTGAGAAAAACATTGCCTCAACTGAAAATATTCAAGGTTCACAGGAATTCAATCCAACAGTTGAATGCTGGTTTGAAACCTCACTTAGACTATACTAAGAGGATTGATGAGACTATGCTAAGTTTCTCTCTTTCTCTTCTGGTTTTATAATCAAACCTGAACTTTCCTGGATTACACATGCCATTGGAATTAGGTTAGAGCTGGTCTCACTCATGTTTGTGGGTTAGCTTTTAATGTATACTATAGACATACATAAAACAGTATACGTTTATTCTTCAAAAAATAAAAATTCACTTATATACACACAGTGTATTTGGGCAGCTACAAAATATATGTTCTTTCTCTTTTAAAGGGAAATACATATTGGTAAAGTGTATTGTAATGTTCTAAAAGCAAGAAGAAAACATGATAGCTAAAACAATATAATCCTTCTGAAAGTAGTAACAATTTTTAATACTCTACTATAGAATGAGGAATTCAGGCTCAGTGTTTAATAATGTGTTGTAGAACAGACAATGAATGCAGTCACATCCACAAAAGATCTCTATTGGCTTCGTCCTGACCATCTGACCTTACTTTGCTACCACTGTACTTGACAACCATACCAACCCCACAAACAGGGAAGTATCTTAGCCTTCTTAGATTTAAGATACTGTTAAAGCTTATGAATCAGATTTCCCATATGTGGACATGGCAACTAAGAAAAAAACCCTATAATTTAGGACATACAGTATTCTCTTTATCCTTTTATGTGGAATTTCACTTTAATGTGATGCAAATAATAGTAAGAAATACATTCACAGAATGTTAAAGCCTTCCTATTAAAAATTCTGTATGCATTTTATATTCTAATTCATGTACAGTCAAAAACCCTGATAAAATCACAGTCCTGATTTGACTGCTGCACTTATAGTATTAATGAGGATACTTTATGTCTTTTGAAAATTGGGATATAGTCCATTATGTGATTGATTGTATCACATCAATTTGTTATTCAATCCGACCCCTCCCTTCAGTCAACTTTGTATATAAGAAGAGCCATTGGTGAAGGCATGCAGAGAATGGAAAAGCTAAACCTGAAATTAGTCTTTTCTTCTTTTGTCTTATTTTTACTTGTTAAAAAGAGATTTTTTTTTCCTGAATCCTGAAATTCCCTCTAACTCTAGAGGGGAATTCAGAAAGGAATCCCAAAGCACGTAAAGGAGCACCAGACTAGGTTCCCTGAAGGTATGTTCTTGCTTTACCATACAGCCACAACAAACTAGATCAGCTCCGTTAACTTTCTGGCTGGTCATATAATGACTAAACCCAGGAAATCCTTCCAACCCCCCAAAACTGTAATATATTAAGGATTGAAATCTACTGTTGGTGTTGTTTGCAAAAAGGTTCTTTGATTGTGATTCATTTACAATTTTTAATATTTTCTTTTTTCTTAATTACTGACCATCATTTATTCTGCCCTTTAGAAACACTCAGTGGGTGTAATGCATTGGAACAGCTGCAGATGTCCTTGTAGCTTTTTCTCTACTACCCTAGTTTCTGTTTTTGAGTCAGGCTACGTCTTGACTACCCGCCGTATTGGCGGGTAGCAATCGATTGCTCGAGGATCGATATATCGCGTCTCATCTAGATGCGATATATCGATCCCCGAACGTGCTTATATCGATTCCAGAACTCCACCAACCCAAGTGGAGTTGCAGAATCGACAGGGGAAGCCGCGGACATCGATCTCGCGCCATGAGGACGGTAAGTAATTCGATCTTAGATACTTTGACTTCAGCTACGTTATTCACGTAGCTGAAGTTGCGTATCTAAGATCGATTTTCCCCCGTAGTGTAGACCAGCCCTCAGTGGCGATATGCGTAACTTGGTGAAGGTCAAAAATCTGTTTTCCCCATCCGAGGCTACTATGTAGCTTGCAACTAGTAAGAGAAACTCCCTGCCTGACATGATCAAGTTTTATAAACTTTCAGCAGTTTAAATCCCAAGGCTGGCAAACTTTTGTGGCAATAAGGTTCCTAACTCAAAGACACTCTGAATGCAGCACTATAACTAGTAAATTAAGTCTGCATTCTAGTGTTCTTTTCCCTCCTGGCTTCTAACCATTATGCATATAATTCTCTCTATAATGGGGTCTCCACTATTACCTTGTGAAGCTAGTACCACTCTTACTGAGTGTTAGTGGGTGTTCTTCACTCTGTTTCCCAATGGCTATCTGTAGTTCTTTGTACAGTAAATGTTATCTTCAATTTTACTTCCCAGAGCATTTTTACATTTAATCTCTTCATAAAAAATTATTGCTGCCGTCTTAAACTTCACTGAGGTAACATTGCTATATGCAGCAGAATATGCTCCAGTGTAGAGTTTATTAGAGCTTTGAAACACCAGTAATCAAGTTCTTAACACACACACTGCAATCTCATATTTCTGACTTTTGGTCCCATTCACTTAGGAACCTGACCTAAAGGCTTTATCAAGATATATGTTTTCCTTGAGTTTGGTTGTCATGGATGAAACTCCTGATGTTTTGTTTGGTTCTGTCAATTTCATGCTGTAATTTGAGCAAAAGTATTAGAATACACATGTGCACACACACACACAAGAAATTAGCACAATGGAACATAAACATTTTTTTTATTTTAAAATGACCTTTTGTGGTAAAGAGAAGGTGTTTCACTAGAATATATTTAAAGGTCATAGGAACCTTTAATAGCGGTAGATAAATTTTGCCCTATTTAAATTCAAGCCCAATAAGAACTTTATACAATCTTTTGGACAAAGCTTGCAACGTTCTGATCTCTGCAAATCCGCTCTGTACCGTTCACTGCTCTTATTAATCAATTCTACAGAGCTGTACTCTTCTCAGTACTGTTACACTGCATTTTTATTCTTCAGCTTCAGCTTGGCCTTTTCTATATTTTTGCTTCATCTTACATTCAATTACCCACAGCCTAGTTTGCAGAATAGGATACTATTGGCGGCTGCATTTAAGCAACAGTACATTATGTCATCTTGCTTCATATATTTCACTCCAATCTTTTTAGGATAAAGCTCATTTGAGAAATCTTTCCTCTGCCTTTGGGGAGAAATTATTTGCTTTCTTTCATTTGGTCTGAAATTTGCCTTCTCAATGCCTTTGTTTAAAAAGAAAACTTATTTACATCTTGGATCTTATTAGTTAGCTGAATTGCCTAATTGTTACAGTTTTAGGAATACCAAGTCATTTTCTCTCTCAAATCATTGTGGAACTATTTTATGGCTTCCATAATAGCATTTAGTGGTCCAAATGTAGAGCTTACTTTCTTTAGAAGGTTTTTATATTCATTCTAGTGTATACTGTCATATCTGAGAAGACCATATCCTTCCCATATATATGAAACTGGGATAAGCACTCTTTGAAAATAGAATATATTAACCCAGTAAAAGATTCCCTCTGAAAATCTCCAGTGTCAGAATGAGTGCCACCTAAAGAAATTCACTGTCAGTCCTCAGGGATGGTACTTGATATTCAGTTCTAGATTAGTTTAGCATTGCTGGTTCCTTTTAATTAATTTCCCTATTCAAGTTTTGATGGATCCGTCTTTATCTCTTTTCCCGCACAGTCCATGGTAAGCAAGAGCAAGTAACCTCATTATGACAGAAGTCTTGCACCCTACTGAATTTTTCTCACACTATGTATCAGCAGATAATACAATAATTTTCTTTCTATGAAAGAGAAGCATACAACATGTCTTAGTAACTTTCTGCATCTTTTCTTGCAACATTGATGAGCGTTGATTGATTTTGCCCAATGGCCAAATGTCACCTTAACCTAGTTAAGCACAAATCCCTTTGAAGACAAAAATTTCTTTTTGAGGACTGAGACACAATTCCGTTTTTAGCATTGATGTAACTTACTTTTCTTCCTTCTCTGATGACCCAGCATTTTGGGGTACTGGTCACTGCCTTTCAATATTGTATCTCGAAAGTGAACCAATTTTAACTGATCCTCTCTTTAAGAACCTGAAACAGATTCCATATGCCAGGTATGCAGAGGAAATCTCATATATTAAAACTGTCATTTATAAATATTTTAATATCTAGGACTCCAGTTAAATAGAGACTAAAACAAGCATTGTCCAAGATTTAACACAGTTAGTTTAAAAATAAAAAAGCAGCCAAGGGAGTGAAATTTTCAGAATAAAAAAAAAGCACAAAATTTTAGAAAACTTTGTTTACTCAGAAATGATCTTCTTCACTGACATTGTACCCCAAAATGCTTAGCTGATAATAATTTAAAATATAAAATATAGTGGAGCCTGAAACTTCATGCTATCCCTTCTAAATTATTGTCTTTAATTAATATTATTATTGATCACATAATAGAAGATCCAGTCTGAGTGACATAAGGATTTGAAGATTTCAAGGCAATGCTTTATAACTTAATTATGTTTCCCTAGGAGACTTAACGTAATTCAATTTATTTTTCCCTTGTGTTTCATCAATCATTATATGAATAGAAAAGATGTGTGAGCCCATTTCTGTGTGAATTTCTGTAGATTCAAGAATTTTCAACTGTATATAGAGATTATTGGGAGAAAAAGAGCACACCTTCTATAAAGATACCAGCCTCCTAAGCCTCACCGATGATCGCATTGTCTTCTGTTGTTGCTCAGTCAGTTAATTTGCTGAATACAAACTGTTGATCCTCACAGCCTTTGTAAACCAAGTTCTACTGTGTCTAACAGGTAGAAATCAGGCCTACTTATTGTTTTTCCTTCACTCTTTCTGAAAAGGCTTTTATTGTACATGGAAGACGCATAGTTTTATCTGTGCTTTCTCTCTTGCAAATTTTTTTTTCACTGTTGATTTTGGCTGTTTTCTGTATAAGAACTTAAGAATGGCCGTACTGGGTCAGAACAAAGGTCCATCTAGCCCAATATCCTCTCTACCGACAGTGGCCAATGCCAGATGCCCCAGAGGGAGTGAACCCAACAGGCAATGATCAAGTGATCTCTCTCTCCACCTTCTGACAAACAGAGATTAGAGACACCCATCCGTACCCATTAACGGACTTAACCTCCATGAATTTGTCTAGTTCTCTTTTAAATGCTTTTATAGTCCTAGCCTTCACAACCTCCTCAGGCAAGGAGTTCCACAAGTTGATTGTGCTCTGTGTGAAGAAGAACTTCCTTTTATTTGTTTTAAACCTGCTGCCCATTAATTTCATTTGGTGGCCCCTTGTTCTTGTATTATGGGAACAAGTAAATAACTTTTCCTTATTTACTTTCTCTACTTCACTCATGCTTTTATATACTTCTATCATATTCCCCCCTTAGGGGATGCTCTATATGATGCTCTGTTACTGCCATAATCCATATCACAGTGTGAGACATAGGTCGTGTCAAATTCTGCAATTTCTGAACACCCAGCAGGCTCTGCATCTCCATTTGGGAAGTCACCAAGCCCATCATGATATTCATCACCTTTTATCTGAGGCTTCCAAAGCACTCAGTGAAATGAGATGGAGATTAATTTTAGGGCCTGTGAAACTGTATTTGCTACTCCCCTTGTATCCCAGTTAAGAAAGGTGTGAAACAAGGAGACACAGTTTCACTGAAACTCATCACAGCCTGCCTCAAAATGGTAATGAGGCAAATGATTTGGAAGGGTAGAATCAACATCAATGGAGAGCAGTTAAACCATCTCATATTCGCGGACGATATTGTATTGATTACTGAAAATACTATCAAACTACAGAAAATGCTGCAAGAACTCAGCACAAAAAGCAGCCAAGTCAGACTGAAAATTAACCACTCCAAAACAAAATTTATGCGGTCTGATACCTTGCCAAAAACCCGAATAACAATCAAGGGAGAACAAATAGAAGAAGTTGAACAATAGATGTATTTAGGCCAAGAAATTAACATGTGCCGCGATCAGGAAGGTGAACTCTTGCAAAGAAAGAAAGCAGGTTGATGCCCATTCAATTCTATCTCAGATATCCTCCAAAGAAAAATCAACAAGGCAACATGTGCCAGCCTCTTCAACTCGACAATACTGCCGACAATGTTGTACAGCAGCAAAACATG
The DNA here is from genome assembly GCF_003597395.2 of Chelonoidis abingdonii. Taxonomy (NCBI): domain Eukaryota; kingdom Metazoa; phylum Chordata; order Testudines; family Testudinidae; genus Chelonoidis; species Chelonoidis abingdonii. Next base: position 196,144,558 of record NC_133771.1, read on the forward strand.
GGCACTGACAAAGACAGAGGAGCAGCAAGTGTCTGCCATGGTGAAGGCTATGGAAAGAAGAATTCTGGGAATTTCAATCCACGACCAACTCCCCCAGTGAAGTGATCAGTCAGCAGAGTGGCGTGCAGGACGTCGTTGTTGAGAGCAGGCATAGTAAAATGCAATGGGCCAGGCATATAGTGACGCTCACTGACAATTGATGGACTGCAGCTGTCACCAAGTGGTACCAACGTGAACTGAAACAACCACTCGGTGACTTCTAAAGAGATGGGAAGATTTTATCATAAAAAGACATGGTTGCACATGGAGAAGGAAGGCCAGGATATGAGAAGAATGGAAGATACATTGTGGTTGGCGCAATCTATACAAGAGCTGAAGGACCGATTGCTCAGGGTGAAGGTGAAATCTCGAGATGCTTTACATATTGTCAGACATATTTTGTGAAAGGTCTTTTCTGTGTTAATGAAGCACTTGTACCTCATCCTATATAGTCTCAATAATACTGATTCTCAAAACAGAAAAATAATGCTGTTTGGCTATGAACTAATTGCAAATGGTGATCACAGAATATCAGTGTCTGTACATTCATAGCTATTTAAGAGATGTCTGTCTGTATTGGAGCTCTTTGAAGACTGGCAGTCAGGAAAGCTGTTATTGAACCCAGCAGAGGGTGCTCCAGAGTTTGTGACGAACAAGCAGTCACATGACAGCATAGAAATTTCATTACCTCCTCTAACAGTCTAACTTTCCTCACCTACTGTACAGTCTGGTTAGCAATGGTAGGAGGAATCAGAGATGTTTTATTGCTAGGGGGTTAGATGAAGGAGCTTTTTAAAAAATATCAAATAATTCCAGATCTGAGTCAGTGACTTTTAAAATGAAAGCTCTACTCTGCTACCGTTAATGGGCAGGCTTTCATAATTCCTTGCTATCACAGTACTAACTTCCTCTTTTCAAAGCCTTTCTGAACTTCTCATTGTCCAGTATTTGTATCCCTCACTTTAATGAGCGCTAAATAAGAATTATATAAGTATTTCAATAATTCTCACTGAACAGTTAATTAAGTAGCACTGAGTCTAAGGAGCAGTCAGCTATTACCTCCTTTTACAGACAAGTGCATCCACAGACACAAAAGGGAAGAGGTCAATTTTTTAAAAAAAATGTGTGGATTAGTAATTTTTCTTTGTAATAAATGACCTAGCTAACAAGCTGAAACAGTGAAATAAAATTTCACCTTTTTTTGTCCCCTCATTTTCCAATCCACTCTCTTGTGTTCCCTCAAGCTTCTTTTACACAGGAAATGAATTCCCTTTAACTTTTTAGGGCCTGAAAATGTTGAACTAAAGCTCTCCAAATTTGCTTCCCTCAGTAAACTGCATGGGGCATGGCTCTGCCCAATCCTTCATTACACATTCTTTTTTTTAACGGCTTCTGTTTTTTCTCATATTTGATAGATCCTACCACAAACTTCAACTAGAGTGAGTGCAGAGGACCATAACACCAGTCTTACACACAGGGTATTTTATTAAGTCCAGCAGTTAAAAATGTACAAAGTTCCTAGTAATAATCCATTCATTCTGTTCTCGCCTGATTCTTGGAGTAAGCCTGCACAATTATTCAAATCCCAGCTTTTAGCTACAGCATACACCTCGCCATGGGGCTGTGCCTCTGTAATCTTGCTTTGGTCTTGCATGTCAAATGGAATTAACTCCCATAAGAAATGTATGCGAAGACAACCCAAAGTGTCTAATCCTGCTGCTGTCTTAAATTTCTGAAATTCAGACCTGTCATCTTTTTCTGTAGCTTTGTTGAGGTTCTCACTTATGCTTCAATCCATCCAAAGATGAAGTTTAGGGAAATTTGCATTTTTATATATTTTTTCAGTTGTTCACTCATGTGGCCTTTTCATGTGTTCCCCTTGTAGGAGTGTTCCACACCCCCACCCCCCAAGTCCTATTTTACACTTGCAGAATTCCTAATAGAGGTGGAGTCAGTTGTTTTTGTAGCTAGCAATACACAAGTTTAAACCCAAGGAGCATTACTTGATGATTCAGAGACCAAACCAAAACAGAAGCTAGGACTTGCGTGAGTGAGGAAATAATGATATCATTATTACCATACCTTAACAATTTAACTCAGCTAATCACAAAAACTCATTCTGCCTCAATTAAGTCTCAAACTGCATTGCCTCCTTCAGGAATAAAATGCACGCGGAAATTAGTTTTGGTTAGTCTAACTACACTGTTTGTGTGTTGTATTAAGAATAGATTAGCTAAAGAAGCAACGTTTCCGATGCTTCTGGCTTCTGCTCCTCTGTAGGGGGCATACTTTCAGATATCAGCAAAACATGCCAGTATAGTAAATAAGGATTTTTTTAAAAAAAGAGAAAAGCATTATCATACAGAACTTAATTTTCCACTTATTCAATCGAATATCGGTAAGATTTGATTAAGCTTGGGCAATTTTATATGAACTAGCCAAAATGCATTTACATAGAGGGGTCCAGTTTCAACATAAATTCAGTAAATAGCAATTACAAAATTATAGTCAAATAAAAAGCTGCTTCTTCTAGCTGTCTTGGGTAAGTGAGGTTGGAAGGGTAAAACTGTAACTTATTGTAGTGGATATTTAATAAGTGGTAAGCCACAGCACTCTCCACTTGAAAGTTAATTAAGGCCATCAAATGACCATACTTGTACAGAAAATATGTTAATGGTTTAACCATGGTAACAGTCACAACAAAGCCCTGCAAAATAATAATGGCTTTAATGCATCATTTTCGCTATCATTACAGAAAGACTTATCTTTTAAAAAAGAGTGACCATCTCTTGTTTGTTTTTCACATTTTTAGGAAGTAAGTGTATTAGTTAATTTTGAGACTTCCTCACTTCACTGCAAACAGGCACTGATACTGAAATTTTGATGTGTGGAGTAGGTCAAAGTGTATTCACCTATAATGAAATTATATAAATATGAACTATATTGTGCATGTCAATGCTGTATTTTCTTCATCTCTCTCTGTTTTGTTGTCTACATGTGGGTTTTGAAGAAAAGACTCTTTAACTTGTAGAACTTCACCTCGTCTTTTAGATCTTTTTAATATAAAAGTGTAATTGTTGTGTGATTTTTGTTGTTGAATAATCATCCTCAGCGGTAGACAGGATACATAATCAACTATCCTACTCAGTACATAGTATGCTCAGTGAGTCAGATTCTGCAGTCCTTCCCCAGGAAAACTCCCCATTCAGGTCACTGGGACTTTTTATTGTTTTAAGGTTGAAAGATTGATTCTGTAAATTGACAAGTATCTTCAACTCCAATGGAGACTGAGGGCACTCAGCATTTTTTAAGGAAGCATGAGCCCTGAATTTAGCCCATGTGGAGTAAATAATATATTATATAATACCTTTCTTTGATTGTTTCAGAGCGGTAGCCGTGTTAGTCTGTATCCACAAAATTCATGTCACTAAAATTCATTTTCAAATTTAACACCGTTAATTTGGGCTTGAATAGGGACTAGGAGTGGCTGGCTCACTACAAAAACAACTTTCCCTCTCTTGGTATTGACACCTCCTCATCAATTATTGGGAGTGGACCACATCCAACCTAATTGAATTGGCCCTGTCAACACTGATTCTCCAGCAAAGGGCAACGAAAGTTATTAGGGGGCCGGGGCACATGATTTATGAGGAGAAGCTGAGGGAACTGGGCTTATCTAGTCTGCAGAAGAGAAGAGTGAGGGGGGATTTGATAGCAGCCTTCAACTGCCTGAAAGGGGGTTCCAAAGAGGGTGGAGCTAGGCTGTTCTCAGTGGTGGTAGATGACACAACAAGAAGTAATGGTCTCAAGTTGCAGTGGGAGAGGTCTAGATTGGATATTAGGAAACACGATTTCACTAGGAGGGTGGTGAAGCACTGAAATGGGTTACCTAGGGAAGTGGTGGAATCCCCTTCCTTAGAGGTTTTTAAAGTCAGGGTTGACAAAGCCCTGGGTGAGATGATTTAGTTGGTGTTGGACAAGGGGGGTGGACTAGATGACCTCCTGAGGTATTTTCCAACCCTAATAGTCTGTGACTTGTAAGGTAAGTCCCTTCTCTTCATGTGTCAATATAATAATGCCTGCATCTGTAATTTTCACTCCATGCGTCTGAAGAAGTGGGTTTTTGACCCATGAATGCTTATGCCCAAACAAATTTGTTAGTCTTTAAGGTGCCACTGAACTCCTTGTTGTTTCTTTGATTGTTAACTCTCATTAATAATACCTTGCACTTGTGTAGCACTTTTCATTCAATGATCTTAATGTGTTTCCCACTGAAAATGCCTCAAAACATTTCTGTGAGGTACACTCTACTAGCTTGTGTGTGTTTGAGTGATGAAAGTATATCAAATAGTCAATGGACCTATGCTAATTTACACCTGCAGACGTTCTGCCTCATAGTATCTGTTACTCTGTGTGATGGGGCAGAGTGGCCCCACATGGGTACCACAAGAGTTAACCCTTCCTTCCTAGCAGAGGAAGCCACGCCCCAGAAGCTCTGCTGGCCCTCCTCCAACTGCAGAACAAGTATAAAAGCCTGCAGACCAGCTCAGTCACGGCTGACCACTGGAGGAGAAGGACACACACTGCCAGCTCCTGAAGACGGAGAGCCTGCGCACCAGGATCCAGGAGCCAGCCAAGCCGAGGCACTACCTGAGACCCTGACGGAGGACATCACAGGGGAGTAACAGACTGGAGGACCCCCCCGCCGCAGATGAACTGGTAGGAGGTGACCCAGGGGAAATCTAGAGACAAACGGCATTAGACCTGTATTAATGCTTGGAGTGTTGTTGGTGGATCCCTTTCAAGCGAGTGGCAAGGAGAGCTTGCCACTACCAGGGTCCTGGGTTGGGACTCAGTAGAGAGGTCAGGCCCAAATCCCCCTACCCCCTCACCCCTTCAACATGAGGGATTCTGTCAGGGGTGTCTCTAGACATTTTGCCGCCCCAAGCACGAGGTGGAGCCGTGGGACCAGCGGACCCTCACAGACATGCTGCCAAAGGCGGCCTGTCCGCCGCCCTCCTGGTGACCGGCAAAGCGCCCCCCGCAGCATGCCACCTCCAGCACATGCTTGGCGTGCTGGGGCCTGGAGTCGCCCCTGGATCCTAGAGACTCCAGCCACAAAGCCGTGCTACCCCACCCATAAGAGGAGTTGTATAGACTCTGGCCACTAGACCATGCTACCCTGTTCATAAGAAGGGTCATATAGACTCTGGCTGCTAGGCCGCACTTCCCCACTCATAAGGAAGGGGTGTATGGACTCTGGCCGCTTGTCCACACTACCCCACCCATAAGAAGGGTTGTATAGACTCTAGTCGCTAGGCTGTGCTACCCTGCTCGAAAGGAGGGAGTGTATGGACTCTGGCCGCTAGGCCGCGCTACCCCGCTTGACAGAGCCGATGTGGGGAAGAAGGCTGGAAGGCTGTAACTGCCCACCTGAAGGGAGGCGGACATAAGGACTGGAGAATGGTGAGGCACCGATGCCCCCCCGTCCCTGCCACAAAGGGGCGCTGCGGTGCCAGGCTCACCACACTCTGAAAAATAAAGGGTGAAATTATATAGATCCTAGTGGGGTAGCAATAAGATTCATTCAGATAAAGCAAGTTATTTAGTGATTTTTGCCACTCTGTCTCTCTCTCTGCACTTTTATATGTGTTATTTACTCATATCACAATAGTCAAGAGTCTGTCAACATTTCCAACATAATCCGCCATTTTAAGGCATTTATACAAATACAAAGTTACCTATACAAATAAATTCTGTTTTAAAATCTTAGTATACATTTCTCTTGATGCATTCACATTCCTCTTGATGCATTCACATAGCTCTCACTATTAATAGCAATGTTATATTCATACTTCAAGGGAACAATAAATGCCATAGCTTTTTCCAGCTCAGAAATGGAACCCCCAAAATGTTCGCACACTTGTTCCTGGCTTTCTTTCAAAGAAGAATAAGCATATATCAATAAAGCTGACAGAATATTTTCTGACAGAATATTTTTCCATAAGAAAATGGCTTTTCTCAAAACCAGAACTTTCCACGGGAATGTGATGAATTTGATGAAATTTTGCTTGTGATACATGGCATTTTGATTATGTCAAAATGTTCCATTTCAACATTTCTGGACTGAAACATTTCTGTTTTTTTAAATTACTTTTCATTTCAAAATGTATGTTATATTACTAAAAAAAAAAAAGTCAAAATTGAAATGAAATATTTTTATTGTGTCTAAACAAAATATTTTAATTCACAGCAATGATTTTTTTAAATTTCATTTTGTGGGAAATTTTGAAAAGAAAACAAATGTTGAAATTGGAGAATTTCCTAAGAAATTAAAATTCCAGTTTCCATGCAGTTCCCTCTGTCATTATTAGGTATGTTTATTTCTGTAACTCAAGACCACCTTTGTTTTGCTGGCTGTAATAAATGCAAATAGTCATTTCCGGTTTTGAGTTTATTTTATCAAAATGTCCAACTTCTTTTCTGATTACATTTTTTAAAGTGCTGGAGATAGCCACAACGTATCTACTGCTTGCTTGTCTGCACAGTGCTTTAGTCTGTATCAGAGAAGTGTAAATTGTAGCTGCATCAGCATGTCATGTAACTTGCCTGTGTGGATCGTGCTAGCATGCACAAGTTTCCTAGTGCATGTTGAATATAGTCCCATTTCAAACAACACATGCTAGTATGGACTAAAATGTACACCTCTCTGGGGCCAACAAGACCTGAGAAGAGGCTGCTGGACGGACCGACCAAATGGATGTTTTTCGTATCTAGTTGTTCTTTTAAGGATTGCCTTAAAGTTCTGAACACCAACAAATCCCACTAACTTGCAGGATCAAAAACTTATTTATTATCTCAGGCTCGTTCTGTGATAAAACAAAATATATGTAATAATACTACTCACAGATCAGTCCTTCCAGGCAACACCACAATGAAACACTCAAGTCTCCATGGGTGGGAATGCCCTGTTTTCTTGGCTTGCAATCTTGTAACTGTCCCACACTAACAATTCTCCAGGGGTGACAAAATCAAGCATAACAAAACAAGGAGAAAAATGTCAACAGAGAATCCCTTACTTAGAGCCTAACTTTTGGCATGGGAATTATGTATGTCTTCTTTACTAGTGCTTCAAGCTATTCTCAGTGTTCACTAGCTGTCATCTCCCAATAGATACATGTAGTTTTTTGCCCATCTGTAATAGGCTCTTAGACTTTTCCCATTACTGTAATATCTAAGTGTCTCAAAAATCTTTAATGTATTTAACCCCACAGCATCCCCGTAAGATAGTGAGCTATTACATCCATTTTACAGCTAGGGAACGAGGCACAAAAAGGTTAAGTGATTTGCCTTAGGTCAGATAAGAGGCCTCTGGAAACACTTGGACAGTGCTCTCCTGAGTTGAAGGCTAGCCTCCTAACCAGTAGACCATTCTTCGACACCTCATCTCCTTTTCTAGAGATCTTGCCTGGCCTCCAGTTCATCTCCTTTTCATTGGTGGTGTCAGCTTTTCCTTCCTGGTGGTTGGCTCACTCCTGTGCTATCTCTGGACACCTTGCCACATTGCTAACATATGTGTGCAGTAACATTGTAGAGCTATATTCTCAGGGGTCCTTGTGCTATGCTAAAGGAACTTAAAGATAAGATATTGCTTAGGGTATTCATTGTTCATGGACATCATAAGTAATGAGACCTTGTGAAGAGTTAACAGAAGATGAAAGCTACATGGCATGCTGCAGCACATGGAAACGTGATCAACGTGACAAAGGGTAATACATATAAGTGAATGGCTGAGTTGAGGGAAAGCAGGAAAATTCTGGCTAATGTGAAGTGATCTTAAGGGAATAACTAATTGTGAAAGATTAATTAAATGTGAGAAGAGTGTAAGTGAGGGGAGCTTGGATATGTATTGAGAGTGTGAGAGCAATAGCAGAAAAGGAGGGGAAAGCTAGGGAGTGGCTCAGACTGTTGAAGAAGAGCCAAGAAAAGAAAAATAATGGGCAGAATTAGGAGTATATCCAGCAGGTCAACTCTGTACAGTAAGTAAAATAGAGGCCTAGCTTCTGTATTCTCATAAATTAATACAGAAACTCTCCAGTTCAGTCAGGGGCAATGAGTGGGATCAGATGGGATCAGATGCTTGGGCTCTGAGCCAGACTTTTTGTCATAAAGCAGTTTGAGTGTGACAGGGTTGATTGAGTAAAGGTCCAATATATAGGATGAATGGCAATAGTGGAGCATGATAAGTTATAGAACAAACCCATTGCAGAACAATGAACCTAGAAGACTGACCAGAATCCAAGAGGGAAGTAGTTGGACTTACACTGGCTACAGCTTTCTGACTGCAGGTCTCCCAATTGCATGTAACTATGGAACTGATTTTAAACGTACTGATTATTATTCAATTATGTGATGCTGTAACTGAATGAAGGTATTTTCTCTATGGCTATCAATGTATGACAAGAAAATACCATCTAAAACAGGAGGATAGGCTCATGGAGTGCTGCTGGAACTGGGTCACAAGCAGCTTGTACAACTATGCCAAGGGGGTGATGGAGGCTAAGAAACGTTTCTTCTCCTTTTCCATAACTTTTATAAAGTTGTGGCCAACAAACCTGTTCCAGATAGTGAACAATCTTTAACCAACATAGGTTATCTTAGCCTAAGATCTGCTGTGAGGCACTCATGTCCTACTTCACAAAGAGGAGAACGTCGCCTGTTCTGTTAAATATGAGTCAGATAATAGAGTACCATCCCTTGGCCAAGCTTAGACCAGTCTCAGAACAGACTTCCCCCCAAACTTCTATTTCTATGATGACTTTCAGGAGCCCTGCCTCTCATGGCTGATGAAAGATAGTGCGGAGCACTTTGTTTAACTGCTAACAGAAATTATTAATGTCTCTCTGAAGAGTGTAGGCTATAGGTAACCTTTAAACACAATCCTCATCTGGTGTTCCAGCCCTTGCTCAATAAGATGTCACTGATGACAATAATCTAAGCAATTAATGCCTCATCTCAAACCTCCTTTACATTGGAGAGGGTGTTCAGAAGCTGGGGTCATGCTAACTCCAGTAGCTCCTGATTTTCTTTAGTATTTTAGATCCCTTCTAGCCAGGCTTCTCACCTGGTGGATGATCCACACTTGGCAAGCAACAGAAATCTTATTTATTTCATTTAATATCTGCTAATAATGTTAGAGCAACCAATGTCCTTTGACACCACATGGACCCTGAGGTTCTACTCGCATGTCTGTAGAACCTAGAGTAGACAGAATCATATAAAGGCGACTGCATGATTTTCCCTCCAAGAGACCCCAAAGAGTGGTAATGAGCAGCTGCTTATCCTCTCCAAGACTCCCAAACTGTCAGTCCTGTCACCTCTCTTATTCCACACTTATTGGAAGCAGCTGGAGGAGACCACAAGCTGTTATGGGCTACAGTTTTACCAGTATGCTGATACCACTTAGCACTCTACAGTCCCTCGGATCTGCTAGTGTCTGAGTGAAACAGAAGCACAGATGAAAGGCAGTTGGTTTAGGATTAATTAATTAATGGCAGAATAACACTGGTGCTGATTTATTGAGAGAAACATTTTGAGAAACTGGCAGGGTCTGTGACCATCTCCTTAACTAAGGATGTCTGTCCACTGGTTATCCAAGTGATGTCATGCTGCACTTGCCTCTGCTCCTGGACAGCAACAGTGATAACAAACTCCCCCTTTCCAAGCTATGTCTAGCAAGATGATGATGCCCTTTCTGTCAGATGAATGCCTTACTTTGCCTTTCTCTCCTCTAGGCATGGCCGGCTCTAGGCACTATCACTCCAAGCACGTGCTTGGGGCGGCACTTTCCAAGGGGAAGCACTCCGGCTCCTTTTTATTTTTATTTTTTTGCTTGGGGTGCAAAAAACCGGGAGCCAGCCCTGAGCGGAGGTGAGCTGCGGCAGTAGGGGGTTCAGGGAGGGCCACAGGAAGTAACCCTGCGGGGGGGCAGAGGAACCGCTGCCCCACAGCTCACCTCCACTCCACTGCTGTCTGCTCTCCTGAGCACGCCGCCTATCTGCTTCTACCCCCTCTCTCCCAGGCTTGCCGTGCAAATCAGCTGTTTTGCAGACCGTAGGTGAGCGACGGCAGTGGGAGGGTGCAGGGAGGGCAGCAGGAAGTAACCCTGGGGGGGGGGCAGAGGAACTGCTCTCTCCCCTATTCACCCCCCCCCCGAGCGTGCCACTGCTCCACTTCTCCCCTCTCCCTCCCAGGCTTGCCTGGGAGGGATGGGTAGGAGGCAAAATGCGGCGTGCCTGGGGGAGGAAGCGGGGCTGAGTATTTGTGGAAGGAGTTGGAATGGGGTGGAGAAGAGGCAGAGTTGGGGTGGGGCCGGGGGGGGGCATGGGAAATTTTTTTTGCTTGGAGTGGCCCTGCCTCCACGCTAGACTACTCTAGAGCTATACATCTGGAACAGCCCATGAAGGATACCCAGAAACTATGGCTTTTACAGGGTATGCTACTGCAATAGACACTCATTAGTAGGGACATATCAGTTGCCTATTGCTATGTTGCTCCTAAGTAGCTATTGCTGTTATGCAGCGTGTCGAAAATTCACAGTAGAGAATGTGTTCCCAGGGGAAATGTTGCTCACAATGGTGGTTACTCTTACAAGGTGTTGCTGCAAACAATCATCTACTGTAAGAAGCTAATGCAGGAAAACAAAAAAATCACAAAAAATATCCAATATCCTCTAAAAATACAAAAGTCCTTAGTTAAACCAATTAAATTGGGGAAAATCAGAACTGAGACTGAAACAGTGTCTCCTACTTTCCCTTCCCTGGATATTTTAAGGGTGGGATCCAGGGGTGATTTTACATAGCATTTATTCTCTATTGTACACAGACACAGTAGGGTGAGTTAAATTGAAGTTTCAGATTTTGTCCCATATTTTTGTGTTTTTATGTTTCAGTTGTTCCTTCAATGCTATTTGAACATTGATGTCGTTTAATCTATACATTCCTTATACATTCAGGCAAATCACTTTGTGCCTCAGTTCCTCATAGGGAAAATAATATTTTTCCAGGGCTTTGGAGCTGTGCTCCGGCTCCGCTCCAGCTCCGGGCAAAAACCTGCAGCTCCACTGCTCCAGAGCTGCTCTGCGCTCCAGCTCTGGGCTCTCCACCAAAGTCCTGTTTTCTCCTATCTTTGTCTCTCTTGTCTGCTTTGACTGCAAACTCACTGAGGAAGGGATTGTCTCTTATTAAATGCTGATGCAATGTTTACACAATGAAGCTCCACTTTTGGTTGGGACCTCTGAGTGCTTGCATAGTACAAATAATAATAATAATTAATAATTTATAATACATGCAGCAATACATAAATATCTCAGTGTTGGAAATTTGTTTTTATTTTCTTTTAAGAGCACATTCAAGTAATCAGTGCCAACAGAAATCCAAAATATAGTTGAACATTTTAAGAAAACAACTCATAATAACCTTGCAAGCCAATCACCTTGGTTTTGATCCTGCCTCTGTGGCAGGTTTGGACATTCTCTGGACTTTCTAAGGAGATCTCCAAAGGACACCTGAATCGCCTAGTAAGTGTTAATGGTAATTCAATATAAGAACATAAGAATGGCCGTACTGGGTCAGACCAAAAGTCCATCTAGCCCAGTATCTGTCTACCGACGGTGGCCAATGCCAGGTGCCCCAGAAGGAGTGAAGTTAACAGGCAATGATCAAGTGATCTCTCTCCTGCCATCCATCTCCATCCTCTGATGAACAGAGGCTAGGGACACCATTCTTTACCCTTCCTGGCTAATAGCCATTTATGGACTTGGTCACCATGAATTTATCCAGTTCCCTTTTAAACATTGTTATAGTCCCAGCCTTCACAACCTCGTCAGGCAAGGAGTTCCACAAGTTGACTGTGCGCTGTGTGAAGAAGAACTTCCTTTTATTTGTTTTAAACCTGCTACCTATTAATTTCATTTGGTGACCCCTAGTTCTTGTATTATGGGAATAAGTAAATAACTTTTCCTTATCCACTTTCTCCACATCACACATGATTTTATATACCTCTATCATATCTCCCCTTTTGTCTTCTCTTTTCCAAGCTGAAGAGGCCTAGCCTCTTTAATCTTTCCTCATATGGGACCCTCTCCAAACCCCTAATGATTTTAGTTGCCCTTTTCTGAACCTTTTCTAGTGCTAGAATATCTTTTTTGGGGTGAGGAGACCACATCTGTACACAGTATTCGAGATGTGGGCGTACCATGGATTTATATGAGGGCAATAATATATTCTCAGTCTTATTCTCTATCCCCTTTTTAATGATTCCTAACATCTCTTCTCTTTGAGTCAATACTTCATAGGTGCCCCTGAATGGTGGTAGGGGGCAGTGTGCTGCTACAGATGCCTCTTTCCAGTGAAAATATTAAAATAAGGTATTGATTAGAGCCGGCCAAATTTTTGGACAATTTTTTTTCATCCAAAAATGCAGATTTAGATTGATTGAAACATTTCACAAATTCTTGTCATATTTGACTACATTTTTTTGTCATAAAACAAAACAAAATGCAACTAAATCAAAATATTTCACTTCTACATTTTTTTAAACAAAATATTTTGATTTTATTATTCACAGTGAATTTCATTTTGAATTTTATTTCAATTTTATTTTTAGTAAAATGTTAAACTCAAAATCAAAACAAACTATTTTGTTTTGGGTCAAATGCAACTTTTAGTTCAACTCCTAAGCTGGGTGAGTGGCTGCAACAGATCCCAGGAACAACATCAGAGCTCTCTGTCCAGAAGAGTGCAGTGCTAGGAACAGCTAAGATACTGCGCAGAGCCCTCAAACTCCCAGGCCTCTGGTAGAGGACCCGAGATTGAGGAAGACACATACCACCCATAGGAGTGAGAGGGGAATTTTTTTATATATATATATATTACTTTTTGGTTTGCTGAAAAATTAACAAAAAAGGTGTCATTTTTTTCAAATGTTTCAAACAATTTTCCACTACTTTTTCAGTTTGACCAACAAAATGAAAAATCATTTATTTGCATAGCTCTGGTCCAAATCAGTTGTATCTAGTCAATCTAGGTTTTTATATCATAGCGAAAATATCTGAAGTCTACCCACCCAAATGCCCTTTGCAGTTTCAAGTGGCAATATGCAGCACTTCCTGTCCTAAATTGTTATGTAGTGGTGCTCTGTGTTGGCTAGTGGTGGTTGCAATTTATCTTAGCACTGGCTCCATTGCAGTGACGGAATGGCATGATCCCCCTGTAGGGTTTCTATTTAGGTTAAGTCTGTAAAGCTCTTTGGGATCCTATTGGATGTACAGTGCAATATAAATGTATAGTGTTATGGTTATTATATCAGGATTGCCTCATTAACCCCATTGCTTCCAGATCAATCCCTTGCTGTAACGGCTCCATTTTTCTTTTAGGCTGAATAATAAAACATGTTACAACAACTCAGATAAAAAAATCTAGCTGTCTTGTAGCATTACATTAAAATATTCATTTATCTTGTTAAAATCATTAAAACAAATGATTGGTAGATTTATATTTATTTTGGTACCCCTTTTAGTGAAGAACAGGGATAACTGGAAGACAGAGAGACAGTTTGACTAACTCACCATCAAGACTACAAAAGCTTTTCCACAGTGCTAATTTAGGCTTTTGCAATTTACTATACTTTTAAACACTTGCCATTTCATAAATAAGTGGAAACACCTCTCTTTCTTTCTTCTTTTTGGCTGACTTTAGCCTTTTTCTCCCTTTTCAGAGGGACCAATAAAGAACAGAGCTAAGGAAAGGGAAGGTGTGACGAAGCTGAGACAATAACGTTATTTTGAAGTTTGACTGCAACAGCTCCCTCAAAACAGACGTTTTGTGACTTTAGTGCCTGCTGTCTTGGCCCTTTCCTTCTCTCCTCTTTGATTGGCAGTGCCTTACATCAGCTTTTCACCTGTATTCTTCTGCTTTCTGGTAGAGACTTTCCCAGCACAGCAATGGTAAGCAGTGGCACCAATTCAGATTATTTCCTGAGGCAAGGGGGAAAATTCTGATCCCCTCTGACTGCCCAGCCCCCCAGCAGCAACCCTGTTCCAGTCTCCACTCAGCCTCCTCCCACTCCCACAGGGACCACGGGTCTTCCTCAGCTGAGGAGTCTCACCTCTTGCTTACCACACAGTGTATGAGCTGGTGCTGCCTAGGGTCAAGTTCAGAGTGGACTCTCCTGCACTCCTTAATGCACTGTCTGGACAGAGGGGTAGCTGGGCCAGATTTGAGTGGTTTTGTGACCCTGTGCTCCACGTCACAACACTGTTCCATGAAATTTGGCCAAGCCACCCTACTGTGTGGCTAGATGGGTGACCAGGTCCAGTTTCAGTAGTATTGCAAACAAACAGCTGGTGTGATGCTCCAGCCTTCTCTGACAGCATATTGATTTAGTACGAGACCACTGCTTAAAAGCAGTCAGGCCGTGGACCCATGGCTCTGCAGCCTATGGAACTTTGAGGAAGTCCAAAAACTTTTTTTTTTTTTTTTGGTGTGCGGAGGGCTAATGGTACCACTGATGGTAGGAGGTCTTTCTGTACTGGAGAATAGGCTTTATTCTGCTCATAACCAATTTCTTTGTCACTTTGGGATATGTTTCCACCATAGCTTAGGGAAGCAGCCTGGACTAATAGATAGAGCACTAGATGGAGAGCCAGAAGACCTGGGTTCTCTTTCTGACTCTATCACTGCTATGTGACTTTGGACAAGTCACTTCACATCTCTGTGCCTGTTTCCCTTTGTCTGTCCTGTCTATTTATTTTGGAAGTGTCCTCAGCCCCTCCCTTGGGTTTTTCCCATCCAAGGGCATAGTCTAGAGTATTATTTTTATGTAATCATTTAATACATAGTACCTAAAAGTATTTTAGACCTTTTCAGGACATGCAAGAAGACAGTTCTTTGCTCCAATCCATTTAAATTCAAAGCTCCTGATCCTGCCATCTGATGCACATGAGCAGACCCCTGCCCCTGTGCTGAATTGCACTGGCTTCAATGGGGCTCCATAAAGGCACAGGGGTTTGCCTACATACATCATACAGGAGGATCAGAGACTAACCCAGACAACATACAGAAGAAGGAATGGGGAGAACTAGAGAAAAAGGCTGAAAACCAAATGTTTGATGTGGTTTTTTTATACGAAAGACTTTGTTGATGTGCGGTGTTTGTTCCTTAACTCTTGTTAAGGTTGTTAACTCTTGTTAAAGTTGTTTGGCATGTTATATTGTTTAGGTTTTATTTGAGGGGGAGGAGAAGGGATTAAATCATGCCCTCAGTTAACATTACCCTATAAAACCTATTGCTTTTCTCATTTCTTGCTTTTTGAGTCTTTAATATTACACAATTTATACTGAGGAAAGGATAGTCTTAAGAGGACAGGATGTCCTTGTTTTAAGGCACAGACCTAGCAATCAGAAGATCTGAGTGTTAATCCCAGCTCTACTCAGGCTTTCTGGGTGACAATGGGTCAATTTTTAAAGTGGAGATAATACTTAGTATGGGGGGTGGAAGTTGTAAGGCTGAACTCAATGAAGTTTGCAAAGTGCTTTGAGGTCCTTTATTATAGCAGTGTTCAGTACTATTATTGTTCTCAGTCACCTCATTCCATTTCCACCTACCTCGCCCAAGAACAGTCACTTATTCAACACACCCTTCACAGTTATTTTCATCAGCTCCATATCATGACATCGGTGGTTACTCTAAGAAGACAACACTTTTCAAATCATATGGGCCAAGAAAACATTGTGGGCGATTATGATCCTTGATGCAAATGCTCTGAAGTCAGTGAATTTATACTAGGGATGAACTTGGCCCTACATTGTTACTGTGGTTTGTCGAGTGTTTGTTTGTCATGTGAAAATACAGGACTAATACCAGTGGCTTTAAAATATATGTGAAATAAGCACCTTTTGCTTCGGGAGAAATTCTGCACCCATTGAAATCAATGGTAAAACTCAGATTGACTTCAGTAGGGCTAGAATTTCACCGTGTGTGTGTGTGTGTGTGTTTGTGTGTGTGTGTGTCTAACCTGGTATATGATATATTCCTCTACTTGAATATTATCCCATAAATACAAAGATATCACTTTTATAATGTCACTAGTAGCTGAAAGCCTCAGAATAGACAGACACAGCACAGATGACATCATAGTCTCTGGTATTTAATAATATTCAGAAAATGTATTGTTTCTACGTGAAGCACAGTAAACAGGTCATCACAGCTCATCTTATATAAACTGTTTTTGTAAGACAAAGAGAATCTGCCATTACATTACATCCCTAGAGCCTGTGGCTTAAAACTTATATGTTGGTCCAATAAATGGCATCAAATTATCTGTCTTATCCTTCTACTGAACGCAGAACACATGCTGCTAGGAAACAAAAAGGACATGCATTTATTTTCAAGCATAGGACTTTGGAACCACTTGGGAAGAATATTCTTGATTGAGAACCAAAACATTCCATGATGCTTAACAAACCTGAAAATTGAAAAATCAACATCTGCCCTGTGTAGCAACAATAGTAGAAGGACCTATAGCTCAAAAAATTCAAAATATTCCTTAAATTATATTTTTGTGCATTTACAAAATTACTAATCTCTGAATCAAAAGTCTCAAGCTGTTTTTATCTGAGCGCATACGTTGTGTCGATAGATAATATCTCAGCCTGTAGTCGTACATGAAAAGCCCTGCTGCATAGCATAATGGACAGTCCTGTGAACAAGAAGCTGCATCTCAGTGAATGCTCCTTTAATAATATTTTAAAATAAATGATATGCATCATTAAATCACTGAGGATGACTAACTCAGTTTTAGAAAAATCACAACTCCTGCAATCACAGTTACAGTTCTTATTTGAATACTTTAGCTTTTACCTGGGCAGCCAATAGAAGCTAGTGAAGCCACATTCTGCTTTATACAGATGAAGGCACTACTTTAAAAGAAACAGGAAGGAACCTGCGATTATGTAGATACAGTAGCGTGGGCTAGATGGATTTTTTTTTTTTTGCCATTTTTCTTATTTACATCTCACAGGCATTTCTTTATGAAGTTATTTTAAATAATTTATTAGATTGAGCTCTTCAAAATTCTACCAAGGCTAGGAAAAAAAAATGTCTTCTAAACTTATTTAAGGTTTGTGCTCAAGCAGGGCATTTACCTGCCTCACTGCTGATGTTCTAAAAATACCTCCATGTCCATACTATTATCCATTCTTCACGTCCAATTGCTCTGTTATGGTAATAGTCAGAAGCACACCATGTAGTAATTACTTACAGCTGACTTAAGAAAAGAATATTCAACTCCCCCACTGTTCCACTAGAAGGTCTTTATGCACTATTAACTCATTCCTGTTTATTAATACTCTACTGGTAATTCTGGCTGCTGCTTTTTAGGCTTGTAATAGGAGGACTATTAAACAGCAATTATTGACCATATGGGTTGGTGAATATTTGTTGTTGTTGGTTTTTTTATTAATCCTTTTAACTTCTTTTTAAGGAAGCCATATTACAACATAGTAGAAATGGCATTACATCTGCCTGGGACTGAGAACCTTGGCAGTACTTCCCATTTAGAAAATGCAAACTTCATATTTCAGATATATCAGAAGAAGCTGCAGAAATACAGAACAATTTAGAAAACATGAAAATCCTAAGAGAGAGGTTCAGGGAAAATCTTTGTCTTTTTTGGGCATTTTGTTTTTTTATTTTCTCTGCCTTTTCTTTTTTAAGATAAATAGAAATCTGAGGTTTTTACTCATTATATCTGTTCTAGAATTTCCAAATTTTGAACTAATAAAACCCAAGCTAGAAAAAGTGCAAATTATCAGACCTCTGGGTCTTAGGCAGCTGCCTTTGTGAATGAGTCTGCCTAGTGAAAGGGTTCAGGAGGGCCAAAATTATAGTAATTATGTCTCAAATAGCTGGACTGGGGAAAGTGGGTGTTTTTACTGCAGTTCTTGCCTTTGGCCAGTAGCAGCAGTTATCAGCCCTGTAGTTTCCAGTGGTTGCCTCTGTACTCCTCCTGCTGTTCTTCACTCCTTCACCTCCTGACTTTCCAGAGATAGGGAGGGAGTCAACTCTCTCACAGTTGGTGCTTCCTTCTTTTGTTGCCCTCTCAGGATGATGGAGAGAGGAGGAACCAGGTGGATTGGGAAAGGAAGTGGTAACTATAAACAGGGTGAAGCAGAGGAAGGAGGAGTGGGACAAGGGATGGGCCGACAGTGAGAAAGTGGAAGGGGGAAGCTTGAGATAGGTAGGTAGCAAGAAAGAAAGAAGAGAGATACGCCCATCAGAGGTGCCAGAGAAGAACACCCAACATCAAACACGTGGTGGGTGTTTTGGGGGAATTGGTGGGCTGTGTAGAGCCCCCATACAGTACTTCTGATGAAATGGTGACATTGCCGTTGAGACTGAGATTATTTAGAAGTTGAGAGAGGACGTGGCAGCAGAAAATGAGGGATGGTATGGAGGAAGAAAGAGCCAGATGCAAAGGGCAAAGTATATCACCAAGCTCCCAATCTTGTAAATTGCTCTATGTGAGTGGACCCCTGTGCCCGCGTGGAGCCCCACTGAAGGAAAGAAGGAAAGTCAGATTTTCAAGATGAAATAGTTTCAAAGGTAATTTTCTCTATTTTTCACTGACCCTATTTTTTTCTCCTAGAAGAACATTTTCTTAAGGCTTGTCTTCACTACTGGGAGATCGACGCTGCTGCAATCAATGTAGCAGGTGTCAATTTAGCAGGTCTAATGAAGATCCGCTAAATCGATGGCAGAGCAGTCTCTGGTTGACTCTGGTACTCCAGCTCCCCAAAAAGAGTAAGGTAAGTTGAGCAGAGACCGTGTCCCATCAACACAGTGCAGTGAAGATACCCGGGTAATTCACATAGCTGGAGTAGTGTAACTTAGCTTGACTTGACCCCTGTAGTGTAGACAAGGTCATGATCTCTTAATACTACTTCCAGAGTTTGGTAGAAGTGTTTCATACCTGTGTGTGTTTGGCTTGGATTTTGATTCTTTGCCACATCATTCTGGTCTTCTGAGCTGAAGACCAAAAACAACTGAATTTAGGAAAAAACAGAGGGCATAGATGTTTCTGATCATCATTACATCATACATTTCCAGTACTAAAATAACTAGTGTCAAAATAAAAAGTTTAATAGATGAAAAAGTCAATTTTGAATCTGTTGTTGTTTCACTGCCAAGGAAACACTCTATTGTTTTCCTATTATAAATTTGCATCTGTTATTATTTTATGAGTTAAAAATGCTTATTTTAGTATCTCAGCTAGGTATCTTACAGAATGACTTAGAAAATAAATTAGAAAAGCCTGTTAGATATGATGTCAGCTCCGAAACTGCTTCTAACCTAACATGTAATGTAGATGAGTTAAATTGTCTACATTCACCTCTACTCTTGTCAAGATACAGAGATATTTTAGTGTGATCACATAGATTTCAGGGAAGTGTGGACTTACACAAAGCCATGCTAAAAATAATTACTGGGGGTAAAAAATTAAATCTGTCCAGTGTCTATGCTATTAAGGCAGAAAAAAGTATTTTATTCAGCCTGGGTCTATGATAGCAGAATACCAACCTGTTGTTCACATTAAAATAACAGTTATGCGAAACCTGTGCATTCCTTTGTTCTCTGTTGCTGCCTGGATCTACATTGCAAAATCTGTGTGTGGCCTGAATGGTTGTTATGCCAGAAGTATTACCTCCTCAAGCAGTTATTCCTCTGAGGTGGTATATCTCATCATAACACCAGTGTTCCACAGCATGCATTGCCTGATGGTTTCTGTGTGCAGTTTAAGGTGCTGTGTTTTGGTCTATAAAACCCTAAGTGGCTTGCACCTGCCTCTCCTCAGGTGAAATCCCGGCCATACTGAGGTCAATGCAAGATTGCTATCGACCTCAGTGGAGGTGGTTGAGCTGGAGTTCCTTTGCTGTAGAGAATAGGGATCTGGCAAAAAGGTGAGGGCTTCTTGATTAGGGAACTTGCTCCACTCTGGCTCTGAAATAGCCTGGATTTGTTGGGCTTACCAGAGTGCTTTAAATATCATCTATTTCAGTGGTCTCCAATCTTTTTCGTCTGGCAGGTGCCAGGTGACGACCCACTGAGGACTGTGGAGGTGGACGAGCATCCGCCAAAATGCTGCCGACAAGTGGCAATGTCAATAGGCGTCGCTGCCGAAATACCACCAACAAGCAGCGTCATCCAGAGGCATCGCTGCCGAAATGCTGCCGAAACTCAGTGGCATTTCTGCAGTGACACCTCTGGATGACACTGCTTGTTGGCGGCATTTCGGTGGATGCTTGTCCACTGGCCAGTGCGTGGGCACACTTAGACGCCCCAGCGGGTGCCATGGCACCCATGGGCACCGCGTTGGGGACTCCTGATCTATTTGGTAGTGCTTTTGGGGAGGGCCGAGGGTATGAGTGTAGTGGTGCATATTTTGCAGTATTGAGACAGTTGCTAGTTAAATGAAGTGAATGGAGCCTCTGCCCTGCCAATGGGTGGTTCTTCCTTGTATAGGATGGTGTTTAAAATCATTGTTTGGATGGATAGGTGTCATTTCAGTTTCTAAATGAATAAATGGAAATCTGTAGTGAACTAGCCCATGCAGTACTCTACTGCTTCAGCAAGCCCCAGAGTGCGGGCCACATGCAAAATCTACATTCAGATTGATGTCAGAGCCCATCAAAGAGACTGCCGCAGTTGCTGGGCTTAGCTGCTTAATGCCATACATTGTAGGTTTCTGTGGTGGGGGCCTTATTCCCAAACCCAAAACACGATTTTGGTTCATTTCAATTAAATGGTCAGTTCCCTCCTCCCTAATTTGAACCTGGCCCAAAACATTCAACAGTATTTTTTAAAAGACACAGGTAAATTATATTTTTGCAAGATAAAATTACAGCTGATAAATGACCGTGTCACTGACATGTTACTTAATCTTAATACAATTTGGTAGATTAGTTGTTTGTAGTATTCTAGATGAAACTGTAGCGTAGCACCGATCCTTGCACATGCTGAAGGAAAAATGGTGTGCTAGTGATTCAGTTGTTATGCTTGTTGCAGAGAAGAGATTAGAGCAGCGCTTCTTTGTCAGTTCATCTCCTTAACTAATAATATATTATTTATTACAAGGATTTAGTTTCTTAAACCTGTCTTCTTTTTTCTTTCAAAGATATCACTTACTGTTCAATCTATAGTCTTTAAATATATACAGGTATGTGGCGCTTCAGCACAAGCTACATTTTTTAATGTTATCCAGTTTTATCTAATTCTGAATTTTATGTTCACAGGGCTGGTTCAAGCACATCTGGGGTCCCTGCAGCCCAGGGCATAAGGGGCCTTCCGCTTCTGTCATCATTTATTTTTCCCTTTCCCTGTATAACCAGACATAAAGTATTAGTGTGAAATTAAAACTCTGGTCTATATAAAAATGCTGCAGCTCACCTACACTTTTAGTATTGTGCACCCATCCACCCACATACACACATACATGACTTCACTCTTACTGGGTCTGCGTACCACACAAGCCGTCTTCTTTGCTGCCCTCCCCACCCACAGCACCCAATCTCCCTCACTCTCAGTGCACTCCCTGTACAGATTACTGTCTCTGCAGGAGCCAGACCCTTTCACCCTCTTCTCACAGGACTAGGTTTGGAAGAAGAGCAGGAGCAGCCCCCGGAGATCTCTTCCCAGGTCTCCTCCTTATATCTCAGGGTTTCTTATCTTCCTCTTGGTCATCTGCAAGGAAAGTGCTCTTCTTTCCTGTACCAGTCCCAGGGTGAGAGGCAAGCTGGGCATTCAGCCAGCTGCCAGGGAGCCAGCATTTAGTGCAGGCCCCAGATGTGTTTTTCTCCTTTCTCTTTGGGGGCCCATGGTAAACTCCTCCCCGCCAGCTGGTGACACACTGGAGAGGGAGAAGACAGAGTAGGGAATTCAGGCTATTCAGCAATGCACCCAGACAAGGACTGTGTTTCCTCCTGGCAGGTAGCAGTGGAGGCCTGATTGCAAGACAGATCAGGGTGCTTCTCTCGTGTTCCTAGTATGCTGTTTTTGAAGGAGGAGGGAGAACTAGAGGAAGCCACCACAGTGTGTTCCCAACCTGCTATGTCAGGTCCATTAGCCTGTCATAAACTAGCCAATCAGAAAATGGTTTTTAATGCCAGTTACAAAATATAAGCAACTTTTTCATGTCATTTTTTGTCTTCTGTATGATTTTGCATATCAGAAGTGATGTGTCCGAGGAAGCAAACAAAATCAGAACATATTTCCATCAGAAGTACAGAGCAGAGTGAGTCACAGTAGATGGAATAGAATGGGAAAGAAGGGGATTGTGTACCCTCTACAACTGCTGCCCTGTATTCTGGGCACCGTGTCTGCATATTTGAATCTAGAATGGTATTCTGTGTATATAAGATTTTTGAACTTTAGATGTACAATGCTTTTCCATACAGTAGCACACTTATAGAGTGAGAGTAAAATAAGTACTGATTATCTGACCTGCAAGGGGAATGGAGGATTTCAGTTTATGTGGCAAAAATGGTGGAAGGAAAAAGGCACATTTTAAAATTGTTCTCCCCATCCTGTGCTAAATATCCAAATGTTCCATGAAATAACTGTAACTCCTAGTGATGTCCAGTATTGGATCTGTGGCTCTCCTTTAAAGATTTTTGTTTGGCCAGATCTACTTCTTTCCCTCATTCCCTTGTCATTTGTCTCTGCTCTTGTCAGTGCTATTACTGTTCTGACAATCAACAGGGATAGCAGCATGCAACATTAGATCTGCTCATAGGAGAGCAGGCGAGACAGTGTCTTAAAACTGGGACATCCGGTGGTTCTACTATTAAGCGTAAGTGGAGAGCACTAGTTAAAATACTGGTTCAGTACTGTTCAATACTCTTTGGGAATGGCATGACTAAACAGCATTTGATGGGTAGTTGTCATAGCATTCCCTCTCAGATCTGAACCTTAGAGTTCAGAAAATGAGATACTAGCATATGAATCCTCTAAGCTTAATTACCAGCTTAGATCTGATAGCACTGCCACCACCCAAAAATATAATGTTTTGGGGCACTCTGACCTCCCCAACCTTCCCTGGGACCCCAAGAAACCCAACCCCTTGGTTCTTAAAACAAGGAGAAATAAACCATTCCCCCTTCTTTCCCCTCCCAGACTTTCCCTCCCTGGGCTATCCTGAGAGATACTGATCCAAACTCTTTAAATCACAATACAGAGAAGCATGTCCTTCCCTTCCACAAAGAGCAAACAGATTCAAGGAAAACAGAGAGAGATTCTACCTCTCCCCCTCCCATCTCCCCGCACCAGTCCTGGTGAGTTAACCCAATCCCCTGGATAAAACAAGGGAAACAAGGAAAAAATCAGTCAGGTTTTCTAAAGAAATCTTTTAATAAAAGAAAGGAAAAAGTAAAGAATTATCTTTGTAACTTCAAGATGTAAATATTACAGGGTCCTATAGCTTACAGACACCAGAAAGAAACTTTCCCACCAGTACCAATACAAATCAAAATATTCCCAGCAACTACATATAAAGTTAACCAGCCAGATCCACAATTGCAAATAGAGAAAAACAATCAAAAAAAACTAAAACCGCTCTGTTCTTACTTACTATTTGAACAGAAGCTTAGAGAGCCTGTAGTAATGTCTGGTCTCTCTCAGACCCCCCGAGAGAAGAACACACAACGGACAAAGAACACACACAAAAGCTTCCCTCCACCCAGATTTAAAAGTATCTTGTCTCCTGATTGGTCTTCTGGTCAGGTGTTCCAATTCTCTGCTTGTAACCCTTTACAGGTAGAAGAGACATTAACCCTTAACAATCTGTTTATGACAGTAGTAAAATGCAGTTTTAAAAAAAGTCAGTTTTACCACAAAAGTGCCTTCTCTCCCTTCACCCCCAGAATAACAAAATTTCAAGTAGCAAGTGAGCTCATGAAAACAGCAAAATTAAACTGGATTCCAGTTAGCAAAGGAATGTCAGTGCAAGGCAGGGGTAAGTTTTGGGGAGCTAGTATTATGTGTGGATTCTTGTATTTGATCATGAATATGTAGGAACAGCCTTTCAATAAAAAGAAAGAGTTCGGGTAGGAGAGGTGGATTGTAAAAACAAACCAAACCAAACCTCTCTTGACAGCAATCTTGACAGCAAAACCAGCATATCTTTGCTCAATTCCCCTGTTAGCTGAGTACATTCCATTAAAAATTAGGTTGTCTCATCACCTGAACTTGAGATAGAAAGTAATCAAGTAAGTATATTAAATGGAAATGTAGCAATTAGACCAAAAGTTTTGTTGTTTCATGAGTATCAGAACAGACCAATCAGTGAAAGTGCCTTTGTGTTACCTCACTGTAACTGTAAAAGCCTTCTGCTATGCTTTAATTTGACCAAACTGTAATATAAAGCTTGTTATAAGCACTGCAGGATTTTTAATGCCTTGAAGATGAAAGATCTAAAGTTCCTTTATAAACTGACATCCAGTTTTTGCTGACCCAGCAAAATAGTGTTGTACATCACATGTGCAATACGGGCAACATATGTAATATTCCTCCAGATTTAGCCACTTGTGTGTGTAAAAGCCAGAACCGGAGACATGTTTTCATAATTTGTTTAATAGATGCTTAAGTTACTTTAATATGATTGTTTTCTGCGCTCCAAAAGTAGAATTATTTATTTTATTAGGTCACCATTAAAAATGGAAGTAGGAACATATGGTGGCACCATCTTGTCTCTGCAGCAAACATTACCTTTAAAATGTTGTGCAAGGAATTAAGAAGAAACCACACTGAGAGGAAAGTTCAGAGTTTTAGCAGAGTGTAAGTGTTCCATTACTCTACATTCCTCTAGTCAAGTATTAAACCTCTTTTATTTCACTAAAAGTCTTTTTTAAAACAAATGGCACGTGTCAAATAGTGTTATCTTTTGAAACCCTGTTGCAGCAGTTCCACTATGAATTACCATGTCCATTCAAGACTTTTCCCCTTTCTTCCACACCATTTTTTCTTCTTCTGTCCTTTCTAGAGCTGAAAGAAACGTGCCTGCCTTTAGTTTGCATGCATTTCAATCAACTTTTGCAGTGAGTTTTGTTTTTACAGTTAAGAACAGCCAACCTCACCCAAGTTTTCAGTTTTTGAATTACAAAAAAATGGGAAAAATTTGGGCACAATGAGAAGTTTGGCAGAATTTGTTGCTAATTCAGTGAACTTCATCAGGCTTGTGGTAAAACTTGCCATTTTTCATCGATCATTTTACTGCTTCTAAAAGCCAGAGAGAGCCTCACCTCCCCAAATATTGTCAAAAATGTTTTTTTCTGTTTTAAGTGATATTGTTCAGAATATAATAGAGATGAAAGTGTGTGTGTGTGTGTGTGTGTGTTTATCTCTGGGATCTTTTTCTTGGTTAATACCTGATCATACGACCAAAACTTGGTTTGTAGTATTTCCACTCTAAACAGGCAGCAGTAGTAGGGCATTTCTTTACATCAAACACATAGTTGGAAAGAGAACTGATATCAGCAGAGCTGGTGCTGAGAGTAAACAAATGCTGGAGGATTAAAGGACTGTTCTGCCCTTCCTCTGCAACCCTGTGTGGGTGAGGGAACCTGCTGGCTTCCTCCTCTAAGGCTCCTGTATGAGGAGCTAACACCTGTGGTCCTCTCTCAAGTCAGAAGACAGGAGACAGAGCCACAGAGTCAGCCCGATACTGGTGAGCTCAGGGGGTGTGGTGCACATGAGGTTGTGTGGGCAAATAAGGGGAACACCTGAAAATGTTTCTGAGGACAGTTGTTGGGAAAATAAGTTCCTTCAGCTGAGGGCAATAAAGCACAATCACAGGAACTATTATTTTCCTTAGGAAAATATTGTCCTCAGAGCCAGTCACTATTTGTGTTATATTAACTTTTCATGGGCTGCAGAGATCTCAGTTTTATGTAAACTCTGTATATACGCTGGGACACTAAATTAAGTTTACAGATACTGCATTTCAAATTACACTAGAATCACTTCCAGGGGACCTGTTGTTTTTTTTTCCTGACTAGAAAGATTAGTTTACTTCTTGTGAAGTGAATATATATATATATATATATAGTCAGAACTCTTGTTTTTCAGAGACCATAGGACTTCATCTTGAAAGCGTGTCTGTATAACTAGGTTCTTATACCATGCCCAATATTATAGTATCTGAGCAATTCTTCTCTAGCAGGATAGGAGTGAAGCCAATGAGTTTTATCCTGCAGGAGCAGGGAGGGGGACTCTATTTTACAATTGGACAGATCTCTTAGCAATGCTACAGATAAGGAGAGCTGCAAAAAGTAACATCCAGTTAAGAATAGCTTGACTCATCTCCTATTGGCTCAGTTCCTTTAGATTTGTCAGATAGAACTGCAGTTTAGAGGTGGTTTGTCTCAGCTGTATTAACATGGATAGTGCACATGCAGAGCCAGATGATGTCCAGATCTCTGCCCCTCTCTCACTCTTCACATGCAAGGGAATATCAGCAGCCTCTCCCACTTGCTGCCGCTGCTTGACTGAGCTAGGAAAATGCCCTCTCCTTGTCTTCACATTCATGGCGGTAATCTCTCTTAAGGGAGAACCTCAGGTTCAGACCCGGTCAACAGGATTAGCCAGGGTATATGGACAGAGATGCAGAACCCATGCAAAGGGATGACGCTTCTTCATCAATGGCTATCTGCCAGGAGCCAAGCCTCAAAATCTATAGAGAATCTTCAGGATCTTGGGTCCCAATACAAGGTTTCATTACCACTCTTATAACTAATGAATGCACAAGAAACTCCACAAGGGTGGAACCTAACATGGTGTTTGTCTGGCCATTACATATGTATCTACATGGGGGGGTGATCAGACCCTAAAATCTATCAGCTGCAGGCTCCTGTCCTGCTAGAGGAGAATTGCTCAGACATAATAATAATGGGCATGGTATAAGTGCCTAGTTATACAGACATGCTTTCATGACAAAATTCTATGGCTTGTGATACGCAAGATGTCTGACTAGAAGATCTAATGGTCCCTTCTGGGTTTCGGCCTTAAAATCTATGCAATGGTCACTCCATGTTTTGCTTATTTCCTCTTGGCCCTCACCTGGACTTCTTCAGATCCCGTCATCTCTCACTGAAAGACCCTTCCAAAACAGTTATCCCTAGAGAGATACTGACAAATTCTCCAACGCTAATGTCACCACTGACTGTTACCAAGTCTTCCTCTTGTTGTTCTTTAGCTTGCCTGCTTTAAACTGACTGCGTAGCAGAGGAAAGGAGGGCAGACTAAAATGTCTCTCAGAAGCCCTCCACTCTGTCCCTCATCAGCCTTTCATTTACAACATATAAAACAGGAACTCAAACCTCAAACATGCCTGATAGCATTGGGAAATGAACCTCGAAACACAGCCCCATCACTTTGTTGGACAAAACAGGCATAGTCTCCCAGAATAACTGTCAGATCTTACACCCGGACCCAGCATGGTTATATCTGACAGCCTAGATGCTGGCTGGCTGACTGACCAATATCCATCAAAAGAAGCTATAGAGCTGAAATTCAGGAAAGCTTCAAGTAGATTGACTTGTAAAGCTAAGTGGAAGAGGTTTTATATTTGAACCCGTCAGCACTGGCTGCCTCCTTTAACAGCACCCATTTCAGCAGTACTGGACTTTCTACTAACTCTGAAACAACCTGGATTTTCTATTGGTTCTGTAATGGTACATCTAACAGTGATATTTGCACATCACCCTCCTGTCCAGGGCAACACTGTATTTTCTCATTCTAGATTGCTTAAGGGCTTTATTCATGTTTTTTTCTCCAGTTTGGGAGCCCCCTGCCACTTGGTACCCCAATAGAGTATTCACAGGGTTAATGGGTCTTTGCTTTGAGCCCTTAGTAATCTGTTCCTTATACCGCATGTCAATAAAGGCTGCTTTTTAGCAACCATTATGTTAGCTCGATGGCTACGGTAGATTCAGGCCCTCATGGTGGTCCCTATTAGAAAGTGTTTCATAAAGATGGGGTTACTATCAGGGCCCCATTTCAAATTCCTGCCCAGCATTGTTTCAGAGTTCCAAATGAATCCACTTGGATCCATCTTCCAGTTTTATTCTTCAAACTTTGCTTAATCCAAGGGGAAGATAAATTTCATACACTTGATTTATTAAGGGCATTGTCATATTACCTTAACAGAATACAACCATTCTGGTACACACCTAGACTGTATGTGGTCTGTGCTGATCAGGTTAAGGGTCAGGCAATTTCCTCACAGAGATTATCAAATGTGGCCTCCAGCAATACAATAATATGTTATGAGCTAACGAGGCTAACCACTTTAGAACACGTTTCACTAGAGCCCAGGCAACCTTTGCTGTTTGTTTGGAGAATGTCCCTATTTCTGAAATTTGTAAGGCAGTGATGGGGAGCTCAGTCCACACATTTACAAGACACTTACAAGTAGAGGATTCCAGGCTGGATGTCCATTTTGGTAGGGTTGTCCTGCAGTCATTATTTAATTAGGACTAAGTATTCCGTTCCAAGCAAACAGAAAACATTTTGTTTGCATTGTTGTTCTAGCCATGTTGGTCCCATGATATGAGAGAGACAAGGTGGGAGAGGCAATATCTGTTCCTGGAACAACATATGTTGGTGAAAGAGACAAAGTTTCAAGCTTCACAGAGCTCTTCTTCAGTTTCGTAAAAGGTAACCAGAGTGTCACAGCTAAAGGTGGGACAGATTGTTAAACATAAGGGATTAACACATGATGCAAGAAACCACTTAAAATGAAGAGGGCAATTAACACCTGTGCAGACTGAGGACAAAGGACAAATTGTTGTAATGAGCTATACAACCTGTGTGTCTGTTGAGACCGGTTTCAGAGGGGTAGCCGTGTTAGTCTGTATCAACAAAAACAATGAGGAGTCCTTGTGGCATCTTAAAGCCTAATAAATATATTTGGGTATAAAATTTCATGGGATTATAGCCCAAATAAATTTGTTAGTCTCTAAAGTGCCACAAGGACTTCTCATTGTTTCTGTTGAGTCCATAATCTTTAGTGTGTTACCTGGTTATGAATTTAATTTTCCAGGCTTATCTTTTGGAGGTGTTCTACAGGTTTCCTTTGAGGATGAGGACTGATAGATCAGCTATGGATTTATAATTTCTTAAAAGTGTTCACCCATGTGACAATGAGCTGCCTTTCTTCCACACTACTGTGACATTCTACTCCTCCAGGATTATATGTTGGTGAAGAAACTGAGGGACAGCTGAGGCTGCTCCATTCTTTATGCCTTCAGGTGGGGACAGGGAATGAAGATATCTGGTATCCATACAAGATCAAAATAATGCTGGCCAAAATAATTTGTTGATAATCTGATCTTGCATACATGGGGTGCTTGAGAATCAGGAGCAGAATCCATGTGGCCATCACAGTTCTGAGAACTACAGTTATTGTAAGGTAAATATCCATTCTTTATTGTTATTTCTTTTATCCCTTTTTTTGCTTCACAAAAGGTAATTAGGCCATAAACAGAGGTCTGACAACTAATTTTATTTGCAGCAAAATTAATACATAATCAAACAGATAATTTTAGTGGAGCAAAATTAAATTATATATATTTTAATGATGTTTTAAAAACACCAAATCTCATTTCTCCCCTCCACCCTATAACTCCATAGACTTTTCTACTTCAGTATGCATAGAAATATTTGCTAATTTTAGTAAACAAATTCTCTTACTGAATATTCCCTGATGTTCAGCAGGCCCTACTGGTCTCAATCCATGGTGCAAAGTTGTATTTCTTTCTTTCTTTCTTTCTTTCTTTCTTTCTTTCTTTCTTTCTTTCTTTCTTTCTTCTGTTCTCTGGATCCCTTCAGAGAGGGAATAATCTAAGAGAAAAGACATTACCTTTCTCACAGCTAAATTTTCATTGACATTAATAGGAGTCAGGTGGCCAAATCCCTGCACACAGCTTTGAAAATTTAAGGTTTAGTGTTTTTTCTGGGCAGATTCTTACATTGCCAGAGTTCTGAATCATCTGAAAAGATATTAAATATGTAACTATACAATGTCAGCAGTGCCTAGAGAGTTTATCTCCAAAATTATCACTTGCCTTCAAAAAAACTATAACCCTAAAGTATTGATTGGTTAAAAGGTAGCCGATAAAGATTAAGGCAGCAACCCCAGCAGATTACTCTAATTAAATGAAAAGAATATTAACAGGACTAGTTCTGGTAATGTTTGGTTTGAAATTCAGAGACCTTGACTAAAGTTGTTTCATTCTTTTTGAATATTTCTGCTAGACATTAAAATAAATTGCAGGAGAGAGAGAGAAAAACTATCAGAATATAAAAGACATTTTACGGAATGAATTTAGGAAGTGTCCATTTGTAGTAAAATGTGTTTGGTACAGTATGGTAAACAGCTGGAACTTTTCAGAATCTTTATATAGTACGCACAATAGTCAGCCATCAGGGCCCTGATTCAACAATGCACGTAAGTGCATGCATAACATTGAACATGTGAGTAATCCTACGCAAGTCGATGGGACTACTTATGTGCTTTAAGTTACACGTGTATTTAAGTGTTTTGCTGAACTGGAGTCCAGGGTGGCACAAAACCCAACAATTTCATTTGCAGGAGGCTTGTTTTAAATATTTTTTTTCTGTTTTTAGAAGATCACAGCTCCAGAAAATATGTTTGAAAAAAAGCCAAAAACTCAAAGCAAAAGGCACGTGAAATCAGATTGTTTTGCCTGATTGGGGTCAAACCGATTAAAGTTTGGATAATTTCTTATCTGCTTATGTGGCCTTCATCACCAGAGTCCAAGTGCCTCACCAACAGTAATGAATTTATCTTCACAATGCCCCTATGAGGTCGGGAAGTACTAATATCCCCATTTTGTAGGGGGAGAAGGGGGAAGCACAGATGGATTAAGGATCAGATTCTGATACTCTGGTCCTGGCTGGGTAGCACCTTACTCCATGAGTATTCCTGTTGACTTCAGTGCGATGACTCTTGGAGTAAAACATACCACCCGGTATGAGAAAGGGTATCAGAATCTAACCCTAGATGGCTTGATCAAGGTCACAGAAGAAGTGTGTGACAGAGCTGTTAATTGAACCATTGGATCTCTTGAATCCAGTCCATAACCTCAACCATAAGTCTATCCTTCCACTGAAAGACACAACTAAAGCCTCAACTTGGCCCTAGTTTACTCAAAAACTGGCCAAGCCTTGTTTGAAACGCCAACCAGATTTTCTGGTTTTGACTTTGTCAGCAACATTTTGCACAGCTCTGAAGGCCATTGACCTTTTTCACTAGGAGGTTGGTGAAGCACTGGAATGAGTTACCTAGAGAGGTGGTGGAATCTCCTTCCTTAGAGGTTTTTAAGGTCAGGCTTGACAAAGCCCTGGCTGGAATGATTTAGTTAGGGTTTGGTCCTGATTTGAGCAGGGGGTTGGACTAGATGACCTCCTGAGGGGCCTTCCAACCGTGATATTCTATGACCTTACACAATATTCTGCAGAGTGAGCTATTGTGAAATATCACTTGGAAAAGGACACTGCTTGTGCCTGGGTCTCCAGTGTGTAGCAGATAGTTTCATCCAGCCAAAGGCTGAGTTGTGGTTTATTCTGTTTAGAGAATTTTCTGTTGAATTCCAGAATTGAGCTAATACGCCATGTCCTAGAATATTGACGTTAGAGAGATAGAGAGAGAGCGAGAATAGTACAGGATAATGGATTCATTTTCATCAGTCATGGAGGATACTATTAAATCACTAACTCTTATTGAAACAATGTGTCTTCCATTAATAATTTCACTGCAACTTCATAACCTTTCCTACTTAGGAAGTCTGAAGTGGCTTGTAAAAGGTGAAGAAAAGGTTTTGGAATTGAAACTAATTGCCATGTAGTTGGTTTGTTTTCATTTTGTTTTTTAATTGCACTGAATTTTAAGGCACAGTGTATAAATGCAGGTTTAAAAGTTTTTATCAGCGCTGTAGAAAAATTTGGAAATAAAATCAAGAACAATCTGAAACGTTGGGTTGCTCCACTTTTAAAAATAAGTTCCCTTCTCATTTGCAATTAAAATGTTTGGAATTTGCATAAAATGTGTGAAATTAGAGATAATTGAAATACAGTAGCTATAAATGTGTCTGCGCCATTTGAAAAATAAATAAAATGTCCACTAAAAGGGTGCTAAAGCCATACCCCCATATCTTGTTTCTCACATTTGGCTCTCTGGTATTTTTCACACTTTTATAGCTAATTTTTATTGCAAAACAATATGTTACATTTCTAGCAGTTGTGGGAATGCAGAATAGCCCCTGGCAGCTTTGTAAAAAATGGAATGTTAGGAACACATTTAGAAGAATACAGTTTTCAGTTTCATCCACAGCACTGGTGTCATGGAATCACATTAAGTGTGATCTAACTGAAAGAAAGAAAGAAAGAAAGAAAGAAAGAAAGAGAGCAAATGTTATGGAAAATACTTTAAATAAATGTTCCATCCTCATTTTATTCCCTTTCTCATATTTTTGATGAGATCCCCCCCCAAATGCCCCTGAGGGACTGCAATAAGAGCCAGAACCCAGGTCAGAGCTGTTAAAAGCCTGTGTTTAAAGTGCCACAGCTGAGAGTTAATCCTGGAAAACTTGTTTCTATTATATGGCATAAATAAAGGGTACCCCACTGGAGAATGCTACAGCACCTCTGTTTGGATGGGAGAGAGAAATCTCTACTGAAGAACATAAACCCTTTAGGGGCTAACTCACCGGTGCTGTGTACAGCACTCCCTTCTCAGAGATGTAGCATTAACAGAACAGTGTGGAGCCTCAGCACCAGGGCATGAATGCCACAGCTATATTTTGTGTAACTCAAAGCATTGTCTCCAACACGTACCTCAGTGGAAAGTTTTTTTTTCTTTTCATTCTGTAGGCCAAGGCTATTTGGATCTTTTACTCCCTCCAAGCTGATGGCTATTTTAGCAGCTAATATAAATGTATCTTCAGTCAAACGACAGTGTGTGCTGCACATGGTGCATTCTCCCTAAGCGGCACCATCTCCTTCACATACTCCGAGCTCTGCTGGCCCAGCACGTTAACATTCATCTCTGTTGCCAGATCTTTGTTTTCTTGGCTGCAGAGCAAAATGCTTCTGATGTGCAACCAAGTTGGCGGAAGGGACTATATCTTTCACAGATAATAGAACTGGAAAGAAGGACCTCTATCATATTGCCAAATTACACCTTACTAGCACGTTCACTAGTGAATGCCTAATACTGGAATGTGTGTGACTATCTTACCATACATATGAATCATGCAGATATTTCTGTAACTCCAAACTTGGAACTCAAAAAGTGTCATTGATATAATGCCACATGCCTCTTTTTTAGTGAAGCTATACTCTGATGTCCTGTCATTTTTGATGCTGTGCAGCGTTTTTGTTACTGGGGAACACCAGTCAACTTCAAAAGAAGTTGCTTTGGTGTAGAAATGGGCAGCTATTCAAATACTCTGCATCTAAGAAACCACCACCACCAACAAAACCAAACAAAAAACACCACTGCGTTTTGATGTAATTCCACGCAATACTGAAGACCTGGGTGAAGGTTGCTGCACCAATCCGTCAGTATTCCCAATCCTAGAATATCATTTCTGGAAACAATGCTTTCTGGAGGAGTTACTTGTGGAAGAAAATCATGCCAAAGCAAAAGGGTTCCCATGCAGGTACTATGCTATAGTTAAAGGAAAGAGTTATTTTAACACCTGGGCCTCCTTTAGTTGTCTGCCTATTCTCTGATACAATCAGGCACAGGAACCTTGTGACACTCACATTTGGCATCTAAATGATTAGATATATAAGTAAGATTAATGTGCTCAGAGCTCATTTATCTCGACCCTACATCCGAGTAGCAGAGATGTTGATACGCACTGGACTGAATCGGGGACTTCACAACAAACCTTCCGTGGTTCCTGCCTTTTGAAATAAGGTTTATTAGGGTGCGGCAGACTTTCAACATGGTTTTGCACAGCCCTGAAAAATTAAGAGCTAGATTGTACTGCCCTCAACTCACGGCAATGACTTAAAATCCACAAAGTCACTTCGCCCCATGAGGGATTGTGTTTCAGGTTGACACAATTGCTCTGGGGCCACTTTTTGTGCATGGGGCAAAGCAAGGATAGGGCTATGGTTGCACACCCTCTTTGCCCCTCTACATCCCTTTTTTAGAGTGTTCTCTTTAAGGGGGAGCAGAAGTGAGCAGTCCTCATACTGTTCAGGTTGCACAACCATGACACTGTGTAAATAATAACAGCCAGCTGCCATTCTATAATAACTGTTTTGGAAGGTGGGACAGAATGAGCCAAGGGGATGAAAGCTGGTGCTGAAATATTCAGTGGTTGATTAGATCAAACTCTGAAGAGATCAGTTGTAGATGATAATCCTGCATTTAGTGTAGGGAGATTCATCAAGCAATCATCCTGTTCCTTTCCAACCCAATCCTTTTCCATCTCTGAGTCAAGATACAGGAATGCAAAGGCAGTGCAGAAAGCTGAAACACAGAACCCCAACACAGAACACTTCCACTGATTTCTGTGATGGTCTCCTTTCCCTCATCCATTTAATTTCTGCTCAATTTAATGTCCCACAGGGGCAAGCAGTCTGAGTGATCAAGTATAGAAACTGTCTCTCTTTCATAGATAGAAGACTAGCTAGTCTAAACTTACTGACTGACGTGCAAAATTGATCATTTCAAGAGCCTTTTGTATCACACAAAACTTCAAGCCGAGAACCCAAGGCAATTCTTTTCATCAACCTGGTTCTAATTTGATCAAAGCACTTAAAAAAATTCAACCCACCTTATTTCCTGTCCAGGTCTTTTACACTTTACAGTATATTATATATCCATCTCCTCTCCCTGCATTTTAAGAAGCAACTAGTTATATACTTGGATCAACAGTTGCCAATCACGCCAGCATATTACATTATTACTAACAGCTTCTAATTTTGAAGTTATTTTTTACTATGAATGTGACTATATTATCCCCATCTACACATTAAGACAATCAGAGGACCCTCTTCAGGAAAATAAGGGTTGAAATAACACCAGCAGGATAGGTAGAGCAACAGAACTGAGAGTTCATCCTTGTTGCAACCTTGTGGCATGCTAGCAGAAGGAAGGCATGAAGTACTATCAGTATGGTGCTTCTATTAGTTCTACCAGAAAAGCAGAATATTACTGTAGTAATGAAGCTGACCATTTTTATGTGCTCATGCACAGTAAACACCAAATTTATTTTCTGGCCCCCAATCCTAGTGGCTCAAATAAGCATTTTGTAACAAAAGAAAACAGAACAAAAATTCTGCCTCAGAGCAACTCATTGTGGATACTGCATGTGCGATACAACATGCCACTTCATTGTGCAATTATAATTTACATGTGTAACAACAGCAGGCACTATTTCATTTCAATAATTTATACAGTTATATAGGATTGTTAAAAATGCAAATATTTTTCTCCCTATTCTTGAGACGTAACAATGTTCTTTGAAAGACCTTGAGTCTTGTCTGAGTAGTAGCTCCATAAATAAAACTGAGTGACAACGTTTTAGAAAACGCCATGTTTTATACCATTAATTCACAGATAAGCATTGTTAGTCAAGTAAGCATTTAATTCCCAATAGCCTGAATATTTCAATACCTAGCAGCAAACAAATAAATAGAATATGGACAATAGCAAACAAATTATAGAAAATATTCCATAGAGCTGACATTTGAACTCATCACCTTTTAGGTAAAGGTGAACAACTATTAATATAATTTTATTATTCTGAGGTCCATTTTTTTGTTTGCATGCAATTCATTCCCCAATGTATTATCTTGAAAGAATTAAATCAGTGAAATGTAGCTTAAGCAATAAGAATAGTGTAAAGAGAAAACAATGTGTTTTCTTTTATTTATTGACCACTCCAAGTGTACACATTGGTGGCACATACCTGTTTGCTTGACTGTGTAATATAAAAAATAAACCAGTTTATCCTGAGCATTCTCATTCTTTGGCCTACTGGGAAAAGCACAGGAGCAAAATATAGCTCTGAACTGTTGACTATAATTAAAATCTTATAAGAATTTGTAGAATATGTGAGAAAATTCAGCTGAAGGGACGTCTGAATTCAGATATGGGTATTTGTTTTTAAGTAATCATGGATTATTTTTAGTAGTAGTAGCTGTAGTATTTTATTTATTCCATTCAACTTGTATTTATTTAAATCACAAATCAGGATAGGTGCCTGGCCCTTCAGACAAGTGCTTGTTATACACAAGCTGATAAAATGAAGTAACTGGCTTTATCACTTTTGAAGCCAGTTTTGCAGTACCGTGTTTTTTTCTTTGGCAATTCATACTGTTTTTTTAAAGTAATGAAATAAAACCACTTCAACAGCCTCCTGTATAAAATTGATTGTTGATGAGACACATGGTCATCTTCATCTGCTGCTGTGTCCCTTTCTTTAAAACAAAACAAAACAAAAAAATGAACAAAACCACAAGCAGTATGTGCAGATTGAATTTAGGATATTCTCCATGGGGGAGAAAAAAATCCATATAATCTACAAGAAAAATCCCCCCCCCTTGCAATCCCCTAAAGATGAGAGCAATATTAAAATTCACATTTTCATATCCACTACAGATTAATGTGGTTCAAGATAGATACTTAGTTTTCTGTTCGTTTCCTATGCACCTTCACAGTGAAGTTGATAGAAATTACTACAGCGGAATGCTTAAAGCAGATGTTACCCCATTAATTAGCTCTGGACCTGAGTAGGCTCAAGACTTTCCCATTTTCAGGCCGATAGGAATTGGTCCCAGTGAGCGTGCTCCATATCCGTATTTAGTATCATCTCATAAACAGCAGTGAAAACACAGCAGGCCCTTGATGAAGATACATTAGCTTATTTCTAATTTAAAGTTATGTTGCTTAACCTTAATGTAATTGGTCACTGGTGACCAACTGTTTGTATAGTGAGTTGATGACCAAAGAGATGTAATAAATTATAAAACTCACTGCTTAAATGGAGGGAATGACTGTTCTGTTAAAAGCCTTGTGTGTAATAATGGTAAAATAATTGCACCTTAAACAGAATAGCTGTGAATCTGTTAAAACTAACAAAGTCTTTCTCCCGGAGGTTAGTTTCATCCCTTTTTCAAGCAAGTATATGAAACACTTACATCTTTTTTTTTTTCTTTCTCCCAGTGTAATCTCTTACATTGGCTGAGGAGTAAACTTTAAAAACCCAGGCTAACATTGATTAAAAATAAATTGGTAAATCAAGATAGGCTCTTATTTGGGGGTTGTGTGGATTAAAATAATTAACGAATTTCTATGGTTAAAGGGAAACAAAAGAAATTTGCACAAATAATTATATTCTGTATGTCTATTAAGACTCACTGCTAGATATGTTTTAGAGAAGGGTTGATTAGCTGGTAGAATAACCAGGATAATAATCAACTATGGAAGTAAGTAATTGACACAACTTTAATGTTTAATAATGAATAGCATGCCAGTGGCAAAATAAAGGAAAAAAATTCTCCTTTCTGAGAACCAATTCAGACCTAAAATTTCATAGGCCAGATATAGCAATTACTTGAGATTCCTGAACTGCTTCTCTAATATTATAGCAAAACTAACAAGTCTAGTTAAAAGGAAAGCACACAAGTGGCTATATTAAATCTATTGGTTTCTATATGTTGCAATTTAATTTCAAACCTTGTCCCCGTTGAAGACTTAAGGGTTGATTTTAAAAATGTAGAAATGTAATGAACGCACTCTTCTGTCTCTTTTTTTTAAAACTAGATTGTACTATCTAACTGTTAATTAAATCAAGAAGAATAAGTTTATGATTTGCTTGTCTCAGAAGTGATTCTTCCTCTCTAAATATTTGCATTTAAAATTTGGGATGCCTCCAAAAGCCTCCAAAAGCCCTAACTTCACAGTAAAGGGAACAATTTCTTTATTCTTTTTATTCTCAGATTTTGTTTCTTACAAGGACCTCCCAATAATTTAAACTATTTAATGTACCTCAGAGATCATTATTTCCCTGGTCCCTCAGAGAAATATAAGAGCATTTCTATTTACTGCTAACATTAGAGTTACCTTTGAAGACTGGTTTACAAAATGGAGACATTAGCATGTGAAAGTTATTTTTTATACCACTTGGAATGCTAAGTTTTTGTATTTGATATATTAGTGTAAACATTGCCATGTTTGTTATGGAAACTTGAAAAGCAGAGGCATGAAGGTATTTTGGTTTTAAAAACACATGTTTCTTTACCAGATAAAATATAAATACTATTTTGAGGATTGTCTTGAATTTATATTTAAAAGCAAAATAACAAAACCATGAATAAAAAATGTCCCTTTGCATTCTTAACAATCTAACAGAGCTGCTCCACCAATGGAGAAGCAGGTGGGGTAATGCATCACAATTCATATAATTGAGGCTGTAAAGAAAGATGAGAGATATGTGCACTGTTTGTGTCACAGCAGTTGTGATCTGTGAAAATAACTTCTGAACAGCCTTTCTTAATAGTAAAAATGACTCTGTTGCTGTTCCAACTAAAAATCAATACAGCTCACAATTTTAATAAGGAACATGAATCCAGAAATGCGTTTAGTATCAGGTTATATAAACACACCCTAATGAGATACTATAAAATCCATCACATTAAAGGCTAGTTTCCTACAAGGTATATTAGCTAAAAAATATTCAATATATTAGGTTTAGTATACAACACTACCCATAATAAAGCAGGTCTGTCAAGATAAAGATGCATGTTTTGCCCCTTAAAACTGTTATGTTTTGCACATTTTATAAGGTTCTTTGAATACATGAATAAGATAAGTTATTCCCATCTCTTTCTTAAGCAATCTCAGAAATGGCTGTGACCTGAAATTGGAAATCTTGTAAACACCCATCCGAAGAAAATGTGTGCAGTTCTGTCTTAAAGAGACGGTACATGTTTAATTATCCTAACTTCTTCTAGGAGAATACTATTAACATGCACATTAGCATCATCTCATTGGTTCCTCCTGCTGCTCCACCTTAGGGGCAGCAATAGGAGCTAATCTTATAGCTCCCATGCGCATAATAATGAAATTTTGTCTTGTCTCGAAGGCAGTGTTCTTTGGTCTAAAGTACAGCAGGAAACATTTCTTTTTTTAGAAAATTCCTGACCAACTCATTTAAAAAGATTTTAAAAATTAATGTTCTCCCTATGAGAATACCAGTGATTGCAAAATACATTGCTTTGACTTGTGAATGAAACATTAAGAAACTGTGCCAATAAATGTGCTCCATATTCTTATAGACATATACAATATAATATGGATGTTTGTGTATTTAGCTTTTTGTAAAACTGAGAGCAGTGGGTTTTGTTTTTTACAGCGTCTGTATAGGGTATTCTCAAAGAAATAACCTAAGAACAACAAAAAAGATAGACTTTTAATATAAAATATCTTTGTTTTTTTGAGTACTATATTCCACAAACTATAATAGGGGAAGAACGAAAAAAAAACTACATGCAAAAGAATACATGTGAATCCAAGGCTACTGAATTAAGGGAGGGTGTACCAACATTTCCCCCACTGTACATTATTTGTATTCAAGGTTTTTGAAATGACATTGTAATCTGATGATGCACCAGCCTATTATATTGTCTAGCAGGACAAATATCCTTGCGTTTTCTCTGTAGAACTAACACAATTTTTCCATGTCAGAGGTGCATAATATCCTGGCGGTCATAAGGAATGATGCTATTAATCCTCTTGGGCAATCTCCAGGTCTGATTATTAGGGAAATAAATTTGCATGCTGCATATGAGCTAGGTGAATCACCGAGAGCACAAATTATATTTCCTGACAGCAAGTTAGAGAATGGAGCCACATCGCTTTTTTATCTTTTTTTTCCCCTCTGAAAGCTATAGAATTGCAATTCATTACATGAGATTGGTTAGAATTCAAGTCTCTTTTTAAGTTGATATTAAGTTGAGTCTGTTATCTCTGTGAAGGCTAGTGAGTTCCCCTGAGTATCCACCTAATCACTACTTAAAAAAATCGAAACGTATAGTTAGTGTCATGATTTAGGTACCAGAGCTACTTTATTTATCAGCACAGAGTGAGATAATTTCAATTTGAGGTTCTGTAGCCCTCATGAATTTAACTGTCTTGAAAGCTTCCCCCCCTTCCTTTTTTTTCCCCCTCACATATTGTAATAATGGTTACTCTGGACACCTCTATTGCTGTGTTCCCAATGCATCTTACAGGATTGGTTGTGGGTTTTTTTTGTGTTTTGTTTTGTTTTTTTGTATTGTTGCAGATCTGATTTTTAACATGTTTAGGTAAAACATTACTTGCCTTTCAGTTAAGAAATTTGGCTGCATTTGCGATGCCAGAAGCACTGCCAGGCATGTCTGCCTTCAATATCCGTGATGAATGTATTTTTATTATTTCCACCATTTGGCATCTGAAAAACCTTTTTGCATTATTAAATCAGAACAGGGAGAATGATAGCAAATAAGAGGAGAATAAATGGCTTTCTGTTCTAATGTATTAATTAAGCAGACATTTATTATAATCATGGTTTTATAGACATGTTGTAAAAATGTGTGATTTATCAGTGATATATTTACTGAGTTCTGCATATGGTAAAATTCATGAGCTAATTTGGAGATTTCCACTTTTAACAGATTTCACTTTGAAATCCTACTCATTGGTGCTGTCCTGTATATGCAGACAACAAGCATAACCAAACCTTAGTGTGGTAAGTAACAATATAGCTGTAACCAGCATGGAAGCAAGAAAAGAATGTCTCGATTAAAGGTAAAATGTTCTATAAACCCATACAGATCAGATACAGCAGACTTGAATTGACTTTTTGGGGGATTCTGAAATGTCTTGTGTTGCCTCAGTGGAGATGAGAAAAGGTTGAAGACATAGAAAATGTCTAAACTGGTAAGAATAGCAAGCATGACTGAAAGAAAAAGAGACAGGTAGTATATCTGACAATACCAAATCTAAAATGTTCTTAATCATTTACTTATTCACGGTACAGGCAGCAACACTGAAAGCAAAGGAGATACATCTCAGACTTGAGGTTTCATGTGCATTGTCAAATATATAGCAAAGGGGAAGGACTTTTAATAATTGTATGTAAAATCTGCTGAAGATTTGTCTATTATTGAATCAGTTTGGTTTCTTTGTTTCCTGATCATGTCTGGTGTCATTTCTTTTTAGAACAGAGGTGGGGTTTTTTTGCATCTGGACTGTGATCATGCATAGACAGGAAGTATTACTCATGTTTACAAAAAGGAGATAGTATCTGAAGAACATTTAAAGAATGTCCACTGGGGAGGGACTTGCCTGCTTATAGTGTTATTTCCTATTCCTGAAGAGAAACATCAGACTTATATTTGCAATCAGGTAGCAGTGCAAGTAACTTTAACTTCTGGCTTGCACAAGACATTGGTAACACAGAGTGTTCATAACTGGCCTGAAATAGGAAGGAGCTATAAAATGGGGAAGCTAAGAGAGCTACTGCCACAGTTGAGATCAGAAGAGGGACTCAAGCTTCAGCCCACAACCGTATAAATGAGGAGGACCAGCTGAGGCAAGGCATTCTCTGTGAGGAGTTCATGCTTCTGGAATACACTTCCCTGCATTGGTCAATCAGAGACCAGATGGGTTAATCTTCCAGTCACGATGCAAAGCCCATCTTTTCTTTCTGTTTTCTCAGGCTGTTGAAGAGGGAGCAGAATGGGGACTAGGTGGTTATATTTATGGACAGTCCTTCTGAGGATAGGAACTCAGAGCATAGGATGAGCACCTACAGCTATGGTTAATATATATTTGAATACATAAAATAAAAGCAGCTGGCAATTTTATAAAAAAAAACCCATAAAATATTTATTTCTGACTACAGACTGGCCGTTTCTCTGCAGGAGTAAAGCACAAATGATGTAAACACACCCATTAGCAAAACAGAACATTGTAGCAAGACACATGACTGAAACTGCTGAGGGCAGGAACCAAACATCAGATAGCAAAGCTTTGCTTCAAAACTTTACACTCTACGATCTCAGGGTAACTGATCAAAAATGCAATGAAAACACAATCCTGGAAATATGGGAGAGCAAATCTAGATGAGAATTGAGAACCAGATGAGAAAGCAAAACTAGAATAAAGTGTAAAGAACAGAAATGTCTTCAACTGAAAAGATTAAAAATAATAATATTTATCTGAAAAATATATGGTGAGGGGTTTTTTCCCCAGATTTCGCCTTGTCTGTAAATGTCTATGCTCTCTCCGTAATCTTAATCCTTGTAACTAGTGGGGGCTCAGCAAATGCACAAGGGAAGCCTGCTTAAATCAATTGTTTCTGTGTGTTTTGTGTTATTACACAGAATGTTATTACATCACAATGTATGTCAATGCATCGGGATTTAGTGGTGCAGATTCCAGTGCCGTAATGACTGAAACCCCACAAAAATCAGTGTTGTGCCAATCAGAGCTTTTAGCTTCTTTATGGAGAGCTTTTCCTGAAGGTTCACAAGCTTCATGCAAATTTGTATAATACAAAGCGTGTACAGTGTTGATCCCAGGAGGGCTATTCCTCACCTCTTACTGA
The DNA here is from genome assembly GCF_003597395.2 of Chelonoidis abingdonii. NCBI lineage: Eukaryota > Metazoa > Chordata > Testudines > Testudinidae > Chelonoidis > Chelonoidis abingdonii. Next base: position 196,187,342 of record NC_133771.1, read on the forward strand.
CATGACTAACCTTTTTAACTAGTGGAATTCTAACTGGAAATTAGCTGCTTGCATTAAGGAAAATAACTAAAATATCTGAACTCCAGTGTGTTCTATTAAACTTTTAGTAGTTAGTATGCAGTTGCTAATATTGATTTTGTTTTTAGCAGAATGAAGCCTGTGTTGTGAGTATTGGAAATATGCATAGCTTCTCTTCTGGCTTTATTTCTTGCAGTAGATTTGAAAGCATAATGGTGCATTGAGTCTAAAGTAGCCTGTTCTCTTGCCCGACTCTTCTGGGACTTGAACCTTGGATGCTGACACACAGGGCTCATCACTAAATCTGCAATGCTTCTTGATGCATCCTTAAGCCCCCTGTACACCCCCCTCCAATCTATACCCAGAATACAACGCACAGTTAGATGTGGCAGAGGGAAAAGGCTTGCTGCTTCTGTGTCACTACCTGCAGTCATATGTAGCTGAAGGCTCTGTCTTATATTCGAGGCAACCACAGTGTGCCATCAACTTCTGTGCAGTGACCTGTCATAGAATTTCACATGGCCTGAATAACTGACAGAACAGTTCACCTTTTGGGGAAATGTAATGTTTTCTGATAAGAAGCTTATGTTAGTTTTCTTAGCAAATAGCCTGAAAGCATTTCTGATGATGGCATTTCTAGATGTGATAAGTTGAAGGAAACATCCTTGACCATGACTTAACAAAGCAGGCCATTTGTTTAATGGGGTAGCTGTTTTAAGAAATGTAAATAAATGGTAACTTAAGGATGATATAAAATAAATGATCACAGAGGCAGCCCAGAGCTGCATTGTCACAGAAAATACAAGGCACTATTTATGGAGCTGTAAACAGGGGAGGATGTTTATTACTGCATCTGGATTTAAATCAGAAAGCCAGAAAACTGAAATTTGGAGCAGCACTAGTCCAAATTTCAGAAGCCTTTTAGGCAGGTAACAGCATATACTGTATGTTTTGTAATTAAAAATGTTTTGGATTAAATTACACATAAACCTTAAAGTTTAAAGAGCCAAATTCTACTGTTTGTTTCACTATGGTACCTCATTGAATCAGTGAAGTTGCAAAAGATAAACTGAGAGCACAATTTGGACTATAAAATGTGTGATGGGGGGGCGAGGGCTTACGTGCAGATGTCAAACATTTTGTAAATGTATATTTTAACCCAAGTACTCCTTTGTAGAGATGGGCTGGAGTCAAATCCCTACAGCCAAAACACCATTCGTGGGTATTCACAGCTTGCAGCTGACCTCTCTTTATAATGGGCTGAACCAGACCCCCAGCTCTAAACTTCCAGGGTGTTCAAAATCTCACTCTGATTCCTAATTGGGCTGATGGAGCCTATCTCTTTTCTGGTGGCTATTCTGGACTTGCTTCTGATAGTCATGCTAAGTACTACCTTATTCCTTGAGGGAATTCATTGAAACCAATGGAACAGCCTAAGGAATGAGCTACTATTCAGTATGAAACTAGCCCTTTATTATTAATTTATTATAAACTCTGCAAACCTTACCTACACTGTATATGTTAATCACAGGGAAACATGTGGGGCACATCTAAATTTAGTTTTATAAAGTGCACTGCACACCCTTCAAACAGAAAATGCTTTCCCCCTCACTGTTTTACTGGTATCCCTAAACTATTGCGCTGCATTTAAAAATGAATTGTGTGCAATGACATTAGAGAAGGGGTTAGGCTTTCTGAGCTGCCACCAGTGACATATGACTGTAGTGACAGACAGTCAGCAGTATTCAAACTGAATTAATCTGAAAAAGCAGCAGACTTCAATGTGAAGTTTAGGAGGAGGCTGAACAGCTACATATTTACAAAAGGGATGTCACTGAACCGTCTTTCTACCCAGGGATAGCCTTTGGCTACTTAATACTTTAAAACCAGTAGTAGAAGGATTAAATACACCTGAAGTCAGGTCTTTGAGGCCGTTTCCCTCTAGTGCTTTCTTTTCCTTACTTGAGTTGGACCTCGCCAGATTTTTTTTGAAAGGCTATGACCAGGGTTGATATTCTGATACCTTTTATTAGAATTGTACAGAGGTAAAAGAAGTCTCGCAGAGACACAGACTCCTTTTTCTGATGTCTGAAAAGTTAACACATCTGAGGCTACATAAGAAACAGACATCACAGTGGAGGAGGAGGGATATGGTAATAAAGGTGATAGTGATACCTTAATTTAACAAATATGCATTGCTAATTATGTAAACATGTGAGAACTCAAAAATCTTTTCATCATGTGTGTCACACAACTGAAGTATTTTACAGTCTAATTCAAGATCATACAGTAATAATGTTATTTTACATTGGCTAGTTGACAAGCCTAGGCCAGGGCTGTCTATCAAACAAAACTGTTGTGCCAGACTGTATCTCGGCAATAAGCACAAAAGAAGAGCCAGTCAAATTCTGTTTACATATTAATAGTCGAATCAGATTTCTGTACTACAGACATTCCCTTAACTGGATGGCTATAAAGAAAGAGGGAGGAGAAAGATGCTTGTGCCTGGGTGGGCCATATTTTAAACTAAGTGATTTTTACAGAGAACTTCTACTTCTATGAAGCTGCAGATCAGGTTTCTCAAATGCACTCAAGAGATCAAGTTCTCATTCTGAAGGAGGATTTAAGCAACAATAGCTTTTCTCTTTCTTCATTATTTAACATGGAAGACAACAAAAGGAAAATGTAGTTTTGAAGAATGACAGGATTCTACCACCCTGTTCCTTGCAAAACTTAAAACCATTTTAGGTACATCTATGTTATAACAAAGTGGTCAGCTTGTGAGCAGCATAGGTATAAGAACCATGGAGGGAAGAAAAGTTGGGTGTTTCTGGCACCATGCAGGGAACAAGATGATGCTTTCTTCTTTTAAGACACGCACCCAATAGTAGTTTTAATTCATTGCAACTCGTGCGGCCCCCATCTGCTTCCCCTTCCTCCTTCCTTCCCCTCTGAATTACTGTTATGGAACAGAAAGGGTAAAATTCTGGTCCCATTGAAGTGAATGGAAGTTTTGCCATTGAACTCAATGGGTCAGGATTTCACTTGGGAAGTGCAATGCCAGATTAGACTGCTCCATCCACTTCAATATGCTGTCCCTGATAGCAGCCAGTAACAGATGGACATAGGGACAAACAAGAAACACCTGAATGCCCAAAGGGGAGGTTTCTTCCCAACCTCCATGAGTTAGTAGTTTGATTATGCCCTGAAGCACGAGGGTTCACATCCCTTATAAATATCTTATCTTGGCCAAATTAACTGTGGATGTTCTCATGATCATTAAAAATGTCTAATTATTTTTTTCTGAATCATATTAAGCCCTTATTAAGCCTGAATTATATCTTGTGGCAAGCTGTTCCACAGGTTAATTATGCATCATGTAAAATACATCATTGTAAAATGCATTTTCTTCTATCAGTTTTAAAAATGTTACATTTCATTCTCATTGTATTATGAGACAAAGTAACTTGGAGCATGCAACTGACCTGCTCTATACCTGTCATTAACTCTCTCTTGGCCCCTCTTCTATGTGTTCTCCAAACTAACCAGTCTGTCCTCCTTCCACTCCTTCATTTTTGTTATGCTCTTCTATGTTGGCTTTGGTTTTTTTACATGAGTTGAACATAGGTTGAAGCAGCATTCCAATAAGAATGCACCATCAAGTTATTTAATGACATAACATTTTTAGTATTAATTTATATCCCATTCTTTCTACATTTTAACATTTTATTTTCTTCTTTGACCTCTGCTGCCCATTGAGCAGCTTTATCACTGAGCTGTCCACTGTGCCACCTACTTCTTTTTCTTGAGTGGTTAGTTAATTTAAAACCCAGCAATTCAAATAGCAACCCAGTAGTTCAAATAATTCTTTCAAATGTGCATTATCTTGCGTTTGTCAACAGTGGATTTCATCTCCCATCATGCTACACATCTACCTAATTTTCTTAATCTTTTTTTGGCTTGATGACCCTCAATATTTTATATCATCTGTAAATTTTGCCAGCTCCCCTTTTTTTGCAGATCACTAATGAATATGTTAAATAACACTAGTTCTAATAAAGATCCTTGAAGCACTACATTGTCAGACTTTTTCCATGTTAAACAATCAACCATTTATTCTTACTCTGTTCTCTGTCAGTTTTATTGAATACACAAATTTATTTTCAGAGTGTTGGTATAGTTCTGCTGGGAGCACTCACTCATGTGGGCTAAAAAGTCAGAGGCTTAAGTCTTACATCAGACTTCAGGCTGATCCCCAGTGCTCACAGTGTAAAGATGCACCCTTAGGGCTGCTGCATTGTTAAGGGTGCTGTCCTATCAAATGAGTTGTTAAACAAGGTCCACTTCACTGCTGGGAATTAATTCATTAAGGCTAAGTTCTTTGGGATACTTTGAATACGCAAAGTTCTACATAATACCCAGCTCTGAGAACACCCACCAGTTGTAACAGAAGATTCTAGAAGGAAGATTCTAGTCAGTCAGGAATGCCCACCATTCTGAGTACTAAATGAGATGAGACCCTTTCACTAGCTTGCATTTTTCGGACTCACTTTGGAATTCATACTACTGAGACTATGTGTAGAGCTACAAGATGGCTTTCCTCCTTGTGCTGATTTATTGCAAGACTGGAAGTCTAACTTACCATGCTGGGGTCAGTAGTGGTTTACAGCATAGTATACAATGGTATATAAAAGTTAGTATTCCATGGTCTAATAGAGTAAGAGACACATGCAAACAACAAAGAGAACTATACTATGAGCAAGCCAAGCCAAAGAGGATGGATAGACTGAAAGGAAAAGACAGTTTATAGTTACAATGATCCGATGAGTCCTGCATACCCATAAATGACGATGTCTACAAGTTGAGTATCTGTCAAAGAAGCTAGCGTAGATATCTGGAATGTTCAGTTACCAAGTACCATTTTTGCTTAAGCGCTTTTGTACTACATCAATGCCAGTTATAAACTAATACTGAGTGACCATGTGAAGAATTTGAAATGGGTTAGTTAAATCAATTTTAAAATATTTCATTAAATTAGTGCTATGTGTGTGTACAAAGGAGCTCTTGGTTTTGAAACACTAGTAGTCCTTGGAACTAGAGGTTCAGATCTTGGCAGGACTGACTCAGCCTTCATCCTTCTGTAGCAGAAAAATTGAGTTCTGTGCAATTTACTGTGTGTAAGTCTCTTAGATATGGGTTTAAGACTGAGGTACTGTCCAGCCAGAGTAGACAGAAATATATCCCTGGGTCCTTTTTGTGAAGGTCTACGGTGATGTCCATGGAAAAAAATCTGCTCCTTACTCGATTGTTCAATTTCCCACCTTCCACACCAAATGGTTGCATACTAAAGGTGTTATATGTGGATAATTGTAGAGTACCTGGAGATAAAATGTTCTGTATACAGTGATCGTTATTGATTGTATTTGTTGTTAAATGGCAGCTGAAACACCAGAAGCAGTGGCCTGCCTATTTTTGTTCTTCTCAACAGATGCAATTTTCCAATATCAATTATTATCATCATCTATGATGTAACAGATAAAAATATATTATTCATATCTACCTATGGTACTTTTATGGCCCCCAATATTGTAGTGTCTGTGTGCCTCACAATCTTCATTGTATTTATCCTCACAACACCCTATGAGGTTGGAAAGTGCAGTTATCCTCATTTTACAGACAGGGAACTGAGGCACAAAGAGACTAAGTGGCTTGCATAGAAAGCCTAGAGAGGCGCAGGGACTTGAACGCAGGTCTACTAAGTCTTAGGCTAGTGCCTACATCAGTGGGCCATCCTTACTCTCTTCCTCATTTTTGCATGACCCTGAACATTTTAGAACCATTTTAGTTCATTTGTATAGCAGCTATGATGTGTCTTCTAGACACAATAAGTTACACTGCACAGAGTCCGATGCGAGGTGGAAGAATAGGATGAAAATGTAAGAGTTTTTTTTAAGGCAATTCCCAACCCTAAACCCTCTTCTCTACATGGTTCCTGTGCATTCTCCATTTCCTGTCTCTGCTCCATTGTGTCTATTTGAATGGTAGCTCATACTTTAAAGCTGTTATTTTCAAGTTTTAATAATATTTTGCAACTCGTTTCCTGTTTATCAGACGACAACCTTGCCAAAAGCATTCTTTGGCAGGTACTAATTTGGGTGACGACCACTTGATCTACATTTTTGGTGGGTAATTACTGAGTCAGAAGTGAGTAACTTTTTGATATCCCCTGGCATTCAGAAAGGCGGATATTTTTACTACCCACTCATTAAAGAGTCACTGGTAGTGTAATGCCATGAATTCTGCACTGTTCTCAGAGATGAGAAAAATCTGACTTAACTCTAGAAGTTACTACTTTATGCTTATTTTCGTCGTATTTACATAGTTAGCAGTATGTTGTCATTTTCAATATTAACCCTACTAAGGATTTATCATATTGAATATTTAAATTTGCATGAGACTGAAACTTGAACAAATAATTGGTATTCAGAAAGACACACACAAGTTTGCAAGCTGATCCAGAGTTCCTCTGAACTATGTGAGCCAGATTCATCACTACTCTGGCAGCTTTGCATCATTCTTGTGATATAAAGCACCTGTAGTGCGGGCCCCTTAATGAATGAGGGAGGAAACCTAGTGACAGAGGATGTGGAAAGAGCTAATGTACTCAAGGCTGTTTTTGCCTATGTCTTCACAAACAAGGTCAGCTCCCAGACTACTGCACTGGGCAGCACAGCATGGAGAGGAAGTGACCAGCCCTCTGTGGAGAAAGAAGTGGTTTAGGACTATTTAGAAAAGCTGGATGAGCACAAGTCCATGGGGCTGGATGCGCTGCATCTGAGGGTACTAAAGGAGTTGGCGGATGTGATTGCAGAGCCATTGGCTATTATCTTTGAAAACTCATAGTGATCGGGGGAGGCCCAGATCCGCAGATGACTGGAAAAGCTAATGTAGTGCCCATCTTAAAAAGGAAGAAGGGAATCCCGGAGAACTACAGCCCAGTCAGCCTCACCTCAGTCCCTGTGAAAATCATAGAGCAGGTCCTCAAGGAATCAATCTGAAGCACTTAGAGGAGCGGAAAGTGATCAGGAACAGTCAGCCTGGATTCACCGTGGCAAGTCATTCATGACTAACCTAATTGCCTTCTATGATGAGAACTGGCTCTGTGGATGAGGGGAAAGCAGTGGTGTATTATCCTTGACTATAGCAAGCTTTTGATACGGTCTCCCACAGTATTCTTGCCGGCAAGTTAAAGAAGTATGGGCTGGATGATTGGACTAAAGGTGGATAGAAAGCTGGCTAGATCATTGGGCTCAACAGTAGTCTTGGGGGACCAGAGCGAGGCAGGTGCTGTAATTCCTGTCTGGTGGCAGCGAGAGAAGATCCAAGCTGGTAATTAAGCTTGGAGGTTCATGCTAGGCACCCACATTTTGGACGCTAAGGTCCAGATTTGGGAAAGAGGCTTATGATACCTTCCTTAGAGGTTTTTAAGATCAGGGTTGACAAAGCCCTGGGTGGGATGATTTAGTTGGGGATTAGTCCTGCTTTGAGCAGGAGGTTGGACTAGATAACATCCTGAAGTCCCTTCCAACCCTGATATTCTATGATTCTATGTAAACCGGGCTGTGCTGGCCAGCTAATCTGTATTTATGGCTGTTTTGCATTTCCAGAGTGGCCAGAGCATACTGGTGAATCTTGCCTTCTGAATTACTTGGGTTCACAAAATTTGGCTGGACATATCATGAGAAAAGGGATCCTTCTGAGATTTTTGGCACTGCTTGCTGTTGTGAGTTATTTTGGCAATAGTTTATGGTTCCGGGAAGAACCTGTCCAGAGGTGAGCAAAAGTGAAAAATAATGTGGGAAGAAATGATCAGATTTCTTTTCAAACATCAGAAAAGTTCAGATTTTTGAGTTTTAGAAGAAGTGTGTGGGGGGGGGCAAGGTTTTTTTGCCATATTCACAGCTTTCCTATCTGGCTACTTTCCCCTCCTTTCTTGGAACAGTGGTCCCTAATGGATTCCCCCAAACCCTGGAAGCAAACAAGCTTCCACAGCAAATGCCCCTGGGAACTAGCCAGTGTTCCATGAGTGAACTGATTTGAGATCTTTGAGGAAAACTGTTCTCTGTTTTTGAACTAACAGTAAATTAGCATTGTGCTTGATTTCTTCTGTCTGAATACAAAGTATACAAAAAGTTAGTTTGAATGTGACAATATACACATACGTCTTTCCTGTCTCTTGATCGGCATCTTTATCTTGGCATCATAGTGAACTAAGCCGTGCTCTTTAGCTGTGTTGCTTACAGCTTGTTCCTAGAATAATTTGAGCTACCCCACGCTTTTAGACTGTCATTCAGCATGTCTTTGAAAGATATCTGGCCACCTGATTGCATTTTCCTTGTCTTGTGGCTCAGTATCCTTTTTGGTAGTTTCTCATCACAAATGGTCAGTGCCGCTCAACTGTAACTTTAATATCATCGCTTTGATGCTAGAGTTGATGCCAATGAATTTAATATCCAGTGTATGGCATTGCCAATTTATCTTGGGAGTGGTAAGTAGGCAGCATTGATAAAATGCATTTAGTGCCTGAATGTGACTTAAATATGTAGTCTATGGTTCACAGCCTCAAAACAGAGAGGACAAAGACTGCAGCACAGTAAACTGATCCCCAAGAATTAAGGTGCTAATGAATTGTAACTCTTAAAAACAATTAAGTCCCAGCATACTAGAATTTCCTCAGTACCAAATGGTAAAGTTGTCAAATCACCCATGGAGGATCACGTGATAGGCACCTAATTGGGCTGTTTGTGTTGCAGAAATCTGAAGTAACAGCTTTAAAAAAGAAAACCCACATGCTTTAAAGAATGGAAATTCCATTGCTGACACATCCTCGCTTTCTTATTGTACTAGCAAAATGCTTTCCTTGCATATGAAATCAATGGGGAACTATTGATTTCTGGCTGTGAATTTGCTTTCAAGGCTTAGGCTGACTGTCTAGATACAGTGAGTCTGAAAAATATCTGTTCAGCTGTTTATACCTCTATAACTGGCATTTTAAAAAATATTACCCTGTATTAATCTAGTGAATAGCGTTATAACTGCCAGAGTTAATGTGTATTACACTTATTAAATTGATTCTGATATCTCATATAAAATAAATGGCAGAGTTAGAAAATTAATACTTTAATTCTTCAAATTTGTGTCAGTAACTTTATCTGCTGAACATCATATGAATACTACTATATCTGAGCAAAAGCACACACAGATCTATAGTGTTGGCAATGTGATTATCTCTTTAACTATGTATAGATTCTTTGTTTTCTGATCAAAACAAAATAGGATGATAGGTGAAAAAAAGGGTGATCCGTGCAACACTGAATAAAGCATCCTTCCTAGATCCTACAGCTTGATGGAACTGTTCAAGGATAACTCTACTCTCAGACCAGCCAATGCTGAATCTGGGGATTTTACACATTCTGTATATTGGAAACTAATAGACCCATTAACGGCTTGTCAAAGAAATTAGAGTAGTGTCCAGCAGGATCACCACTGGCAATGGTGCAAATGATCATTGGTGATAACTCTGGAATTCTGAATGCTGTTCATGTTAAAAAATACAAATATTTTCAAGTTACTTTGTGCCTTATACAAATAAATGCCTTAAATGTAATTAAACTACTTGTACTCAAAAATACAATAAAATTAAAATATTACATTTCCCTCTCACCATCCCCCAGAAGAAGATCATTGTCCAGGTTTCTAACATCCTAAAGTTTAACAAAATTCAGACCCTTTTTTGTGATTCAGCATATATTCAGTTTAAGTTTAGATTCATAGGCTTTGGACAGTATTCAGACCTGGGCTTTTGATTCTGCCCTTTTTAGAGACAAGGGCTATTGCATGTTACAGATCCAGATGTGGATTTTGAACCTAAAATTTCAGGTTAGAGTCAAAATTTTGGTATTGCCAGTCATAAAAATAAGTGCCAGTTGCAAAACTCTGATCCATCCCTAGCTTTGGATTCAGAATGCTATCAATGATTACTGGGGTTACCATCTGGTATTTTATTCCAGGACCATCTCTAACTGATATAGTGAAGCTATGAATAAACTGATACTAACGGATTCATTAGTATGAACAGTTGTTCCTGGCAAAATTGCAGGTCTGACCTATATGAGATTGATCAAATATGATAAATTTGTAAGACTTTGATCTGAGGGAGAGAACTCAAAATGTTTAGAAGGAAAAATGATGTGAAGACATAAAGGATATAGCACAACACCAATATTTTAGTGTATAATCCTTCCTCTCCCTCCTCCCACAACCTCAGCACCACATTTTCACTTTCCATAGCACATCTTTGTTCAGAAAAAGGATGGAAATATTGAAACACCATAAAAAAATGCTCTTCTTCAGGTGTTTGATCCTCTCAAAACTAGGAGGTACCAGACATCCAATTCGTGAATGTTTATCTGAAATGGACAAAACCTCCAAACTTTTTGAGTTTCACCCATTGCTAATCATGAGTGCAACTTCCATTAATACTAATGAAAGATGTGAATATATCGTAAGAGATCAGATTCTTAAAATCCAGGAAAATCTCTACAATACATATTTTTGATAGACAAACTATGATTGTACTCTAGCTAGTGTAATAAAGCTGTTATATGAACACTAATTACAAACTATAGTTTTACATAATTTTCCACAAAAATACTACCATTGTCTTGCTATACATAGGTTCTACGCTGTGTGTTAGCATCTGTACATTTGCCTTATCATTACTAGAACAACAGTACTTTACTAGAAAAACTGTGGAACCGTTTCCATGGTTCTGTGCAAAAATCTGTCAGTTCGTTTTGGTATTTTGTCTTTTGCTTACACCATGCAGATATTCAGTATATGCCTCTCTCTTCAGGAAAGCACTTCAGCATTCACCTAATTCCATTGAAATCAGTGGGATGTATGCATGTGCTTTCCTGAATCAGGGACTTGGTGCATATTAAATGCATCGCCATTGCTTGCTCGTTATTTCAAAACCCCTTGTTGGTAGACTTTACCACAGTAGCTTTTATAAACTTTGTTATTGTCACCCTCTGCAGCTGACACAGAGTTGTAACTGCACTCAGAGCAATTAAGCATCAGCGGATGTTTTCTTGTTCCTTTTGGATAAAGTCCATTACAGACTTACTTGATGGAACTGTAGCACTCCTGTTGGCTCTCCTTCATCCTTCCTTTGTTTGTTTGTGTTTTGTTTTCTGTCTTTTTGTTAAATAAGTTGTTTCAGACACTGTATTTGCTGGGAAGGACAGAAATGACACCACACTACAGGAGATATTTCATGTTTAAACAAGTTACAAGAAGATTATTTGAAGGGTAACAGCCAGGTTATGTAACCCATAAAAGTATGAATGATTTACAAATATTTAACAAGGAAAAAACTAATTATGCCGCTCCTGTCACAGTGAGGGCAGGCTTAGAAATGGTATAATCAATATGAGAATGTTAGCTGTAATGCAGTCTGTCAGCTTTTTAATAACCAAAAAACTTCAACAAGTCTATAAACAGAATTAACCCTCTCTTTTCTGGATTTTGCTTGTGCTGCAATGTTTTCTCATCTCATGGTCCATATTAGCAGTTGTCTGTCTTGCAATCTTTTCAAGAAGCATTTGCACTGAGATTGAGAGAGTTTGTCTCAAAGCATTGAGGCTAAGAGAATTTGTATTGAGGACCATGAGAATTTAGTTTATAGGGACCAAATTGTGCCTTGGGCCCTGAACTAGCCAAAGCACTTAAACATGCTCTTAACATAAGAACATACTTAAAGGTAAGTATGTGCTTTCATGCTTTGCTGGATCTTAGCTTCAGTTGCACCTCACTGACTTCTGATGGAACTAGATGCTGAATTTGTCCCAAAGAGTCTGTCTGCAGGAGTCTAGGACATTGCCTCCAGATGTAATGAAGACAGAAGCTTGAACCCTTTCCACCCAAATTAAATAACTGAATCCTGAATATGCGACATAGTGCAGGAAGTTGTTTTCTTATGTGGTTCTTATGTTTTAAAAGGAGCAACATTACCGTGTATTTTACATGCATTATTAAATCACTGTATAAAATTAATGATTCAGATGTTTTGCATTATAACCTGGCATCTCAGGAAGCATGAAAATAGCAGTAGGAAAATGTCATTGCATACTTTATAGGCAAAGCTGTTAACAAATGGAAATCCTTTCATACCTAAATAAGAGTTCCATCTTTATTCCCTCCACCTATCTCAACCTTCCACTGGACTTCTGATGTGCATAATCTGTGACTAACACATAATAGTAACAAGGCTTTTGGAGCTACCAGAAATCTTTACTTATTAAATAAGTAGCCTGTGCTTTACAATTATTAACCATGCATGAAAATGTTTCTCGTCTAAATGACAATATCCCAAATCTGCTGTTTGCCTCAGAGAACAGGGGAGAGGACAGGCCACCAAGACTGGCTCGTTTGAAAATGGAAACCTGCAAATTTTAAAAAAATTAAGCACAGATCATAATTATATCTGCCCACAAAGTGCTAGGTGTGTATAGTTTTGTTTGATTTGTTGCTTTGTTACATTAGTTGTGGTTGTTTACGGCATTCTATGTTGTAGTAACTTTGTTTTATTGCTACTGTCACAACAAAGCAAAGCTGCTATTATGTTATAACAAACTAAAACCACATTTCTAAATCATCACATCTAACCAAACTACAGTGCTATAACACTTAATTTACAGTTTATTCCAATCGCATGGAGGCAGGAAACATAAAATATATAAAAAGTTGGATTTCATTGGTTTGTTCCTGCAAAAGACTTTTCAGGTTTGCTGTTTGTCACAGAGAAAGCTAGGGGAAAATGCTCTCCATAGATACTCTTTTTATGTGATAAGTACACAACTATGCAATATACACAGTACTGCAGTACTTTCAGGCCAGTTCACTGAATTAAGCAGGAATTCCTAGTGATAGGAACACAGACCCATAGGTCTATTTCAAACGTTTATGACTAGTACCTTTCTATTAGAGATGGACCTGAATCAGGACCTTAGAACCAATCAGCTTTCCACATTGGAGGAGAGTGGAAGGGAACAGGAAACCAAACCTGAATCCAAATTAGTGCCTGGCCCAATTTCTGTAGTGTACAAAACCAAATCTGAAGCTCAAGAATTTTGCAGTTATAGCCTATTTCTGATTTCATATACTCATATACTCAGTACTGCAAATCAGAACATTGAGGCAAGATACTTAAATATGCAAGTAACTTTAATCATGTAAGTAGCCCTATTAAAGTTAAGTGTGTGCTTAAACACCTTCCTGAAGTGGGGCATAAGATACTAAGGAATGGGATAGGTGCTTTGGAAAGGCACACAATAGATACATAGTGCTGCAGAGCACATCTTGGGAGGTCCCCTCAAATTCCACTGAATATACCCATTTCTAATCAGTTTAGAGCATAGATGTCACACTGAATTCAGTGGAATTTGATGGATCTCAACAAATTTCAGGGTTGGGCCATTAATAATGAACCTTAGTGTTGGGTACTCCGCTGGCTACGTTCCATTCTATTCTGCTGTACTCTTTCTCCATGTGGAATCTGAGATGAACCCTATCTTGCATGTTCTGTCATGCATTAGAGCACAGACATTTGAAAGGGAGATGTTGGACCCTAGCTAGCACATAGGAAGTAAGTTGGGTAAGGGTCTGTGAAGCTTGTCAACTAGGTCTAAACAAAGAATTTGCAATGAATAATTTATTCTGGGGTCTTTTTTCCCATGTTTTTCTGTTTGCAAATTTAGCTTCTGAGTTACCACCTGTGTCTGTGAGGGACATCTGTGTAACTTGCTTTGCAGTTCTCTCATTTGAGGCGGTCTTAGCCGATCAGTTCAAGAAGATCTGCCATGGCATGACAGGCTGTCACCAAAAAAATCATTATGAAATCAGCACTCATGCACAAATATCAGTCTAGTTATAGTTGTACTAGACCAGAATCAGCCCTTGGAGAAGTTTCAGATGAAAGTCACCTAGTCTTGTATCTCATGCCTGGGCTCGAAAGCAAAATTATCTGTGTTTCATATGGGTGCACTTTCATTTTAATACAGCCTCCCAGTATTACAAATTAAGTAAGTTTGAGACCTTTGAATTCCCTAGAACAGTGGTGGGGACCCTGTGGCCCACGAGCTGCACATGGCCCGTTAGGCTAATCCACTGGCAGGCCGTGAGATGGTTTGTTTACATTGACCGTCCACAGGCACGGCCTCCCGCAGCTCTCAGTGACTGCAGTTCGCCATTCCCGGCCATGGGAGCTGCGGGAAGAAAAGACAATAAACTTTGGTCTGAACCATCAAGCTTCTGCAAGTGTGGAAACAGGGAAGAGGATGGCAGAATGATGTTGCTTAGGGAATGTGAGTATTGCTAGTTTGTAATGATTGGCATTATATTTTTTTTATATGTCTTTTCTCAATGTATTTGATCGGCTGTTCCACTAGCTACCAGTAGGGGGCTAGATGTCTGGAAATAATGACAATCTCAAAATGAGATTTCTCAGTTCAATAAGGTCAGATAGATTTCTCCCAAAGTAAAAGAGGCCTTAGACTCATAGACTCATAGACTCATAGGTCAGAAGGGACCAATATGATCATCTAGTCTGACCTCCTGCACAAGGCAGGCCACAGAACCCTACCCATCCACTTTTATAACAACCCCTAACCCATGACTGAGTTATTGAAATTCCTCAAAATTGGTTGGTTTGAAGACCTCAGAGCTGCAGAGAATCCACCAGGCAAGCGACACTGGATAACATGCCCCACGCTGCGCAGAGGAAGGCGAAAACCTCCAGGGCCCCCCTGCCATTCCGCCCCTGGAGGAAAATTTCCTTCCCGACCCCAATATGGCAGATCCGAGCTGTTAGAGCAATGAGCATGTGGGCTAAGACTCATCAGCCAGCACCCAAGAAAAGAATTCTCTGCCAGAACTCCTCTCTCATCACATCCCCTCCCTCAATGAGTCAGAAGTGTGTTTATCGTGCTAAACGTCCCATAATGAGACCATTGAGGCAGACTTCAATCTCGATAATCCATAGACAATTGCCAAATTAAACTATCCCATCATAAAACATCCCCTTCCATATACTTTCAAGCTTAGTCTTAAAGCCAGAGATAAGTCTTTTGCCCCCCACTACTTCCCTTCGGATAGGGCTGTTTCCAAGAACTTCACCTCCCCCAATGGTTAGAAACCTTCGTCTAATCAAGTCAACTCTAAACTATCCAGTTTGTTACCATTTTCGCCTTGCTACATTAGTACTACTCAAACTAAATATACAGTCCACGAGCATCACTCTAAACGTTAACCCCTGATAATTATAGAGAGGCAAGCATAATACCCACTCGGAGCCTCTTTGGAGCAGGGGCTAAGACGCAAGAGCATAGCTCTTCCGACACGCCTTATCAGAGACGCAGTTTTCCCATTCCTAAAGTCGGGGAGAGAATCCCTCGAACCGTCAGCCTCCGTCAGAAACCTGTTCCAACTTGGTGGAATGCACTGGCCTATCTCTGTTGATTATAGGCCTGGGACACGCGGGGCGATACGCAGAACTGCTATCACACCCCAAGGCTCGAAAACGCGGCTGCAGAGCTTTAATTCAACAGGTGAAGGATCCACGAACAATAGCTCCTTATCAATGTACGAGTTACGGAGAACCATGTGGGCGCATACCTATGCCCTGAGTGGCATCCTAAAACTAGCCATTTGGCCTTGTTTAAACTAAGCCATATCACATGCGGAGGCTCATAGTCATCCACGCACCGTGCTATCAACCAATACCCCAAGGTCCTTCTCGCGTCAGTCGCTGTAAGCGTGTCCTAACTTATGCGGTACCAAGCGTAATAACATAAAATTTCTATTAATTCACAAGTTAAACATGCATCCCTTAAGCTGATTGAACCGTTTCTGACACTCTTTTCACTATTAATACTTTCATAGCCTATGACGTAGTGTACTGCTTCAATGGACCAGAGTGGCTTTAAACAGAAGGGCGTGAGCGCAGATCCTTCTTAGAAATTAGTATCGCCAGCGGTCCTTGTCGGTGTTATCAATATCCGCCCCAGGTTTGGTTCACCCCCGCCATAACTTTATTGAGGCAACTATGCTCTTGGCCTACGCTATCTGGGTGCAAGCTATATAAAAAGAGTTAAATAGATCGGTCCAAAACGGTCGATTACTATAGAGACTCCGCATGAGTGTAAAACTCTCTTCTATGCAGCCTGACCAGTTCACCACACCTCTCAGTTACGGACTCACTGGGTCTCTCCCTTTGAACCACTCCTTATCCACCTTACCAACTTCATTTCAATGCATGGACTGCTCGATAGCCATTGTTTCGCCAATTTAGATCGAACAGCTGGCCCGTTTGCGGAACGCCCGCGTCAAAACATAATCGACTTTACTCTCGAAATCGAGTAATATTAGATCTACCCGGCTTCACTTTATTATAGCTGTCACCGCTCATCCAAAAGCCAGAACGAGAATCAAGGATGGTGTTGGCACGATTAACCTTTAAAATCCAGTTCCAATCCGTTGCACAGGGTGGACTCATGATCCCAATTAACCATTGGACTCTCTATGTCCTTAACCATACTTTCCTTAAAATTTTTTCCAAGACCGGTTTAACATAGCTACAGACGCGTCAAGCTAACAGGCCTTACATTACCCAGGACACCGCCCACGAGATTCATCACTTGTCATTCCCTACCTGAATAATATGGTAATTGATCTCACGCAATATCTCCAGTGTACGGTACATACCCCGAGTTTAATGGGATTGCGAGCTTAAAATTCTTGGGCTTACACCGGGTTCGCAATCTTTCACGGCGCGCCCAGGCTCCTAAAATCGTCTCGAGTGAGGCGCAGGCTTCTGCTGGGCGCGCCACGTAGCAGGGTTTGTCCTCATTAAGCTGTTGTCAACGCATTGCCTCGCAGTAGCTCCGAATGCGCCTGCGTCAAAATAATCCAGCCTCATCATTCCCGATATTCCGTTATGCAACCCCTCCATCATCCTAACTCCTCACTAGTCTTATAAAATGAGGCAAAAGACCATCTTATTTAGAACTATTGGGCCCAGCACTAGGTTACGCGTATAACGATGCACTGTGTTCCATCCTACAGGTGTATAGACGCCATCACAACATGTCCATTCTCTCCCTTGTTTCTTCTTGTTTATGTGTGCACAGGTAGAAGCGTTTACTATTGCGGCTCTGGATTGTGTCCTGTCAGCACAAGCCTGGTCGCCATTGCGTTTAGCCTTCCTCACTTTATCCTACAGTAATAGAACGCATGCACAGTAAGGTAGCTTCTTGCTAATGGGGCTGACCTGAGAGAAGAGCCCGGCCTTTCAGGTCCAAGTCCCTGTAAAGCTTTCTGCTTTCTGCCTATTCAGTCCCTGCTTGAGAGTTGCTGTACCATGCAGGGCTTGGCCTACAACTCCTGCCCCAAATTGTCATTTTTTTCCCCTGTTTGGATCCAGCTTTGGCCGACAGTTTTCCGGGAAGCTGCGATTAAAGTAATTCCAAAGCCTCCTCTAGCATTTAAAATCGCACAATGTTCTTCCATCCAAATCACACTTCCTAACTAATTCCTTACACTTAAAATTAGCCCGGAGAAAGTCGAAAAGCCCCTAATCCAGATCTCAACGTTTGCTTAGTCTTCCATCTAGTCTTGAAACGCTGAATCAGCCAGCATTGATCCCTAGTGTAGGGTGCCAGCGTGGCTCACGAACTCCAAGTGTGTCCTACAACACGCATTTCTTCTACCGAGGTCGCCTCAACGTGCGCTGCACTCACGCAAACAAATCTAAATGGCATCCCTCTCGTAGGTACTTCAACGCTACTTTGAATGAAAGAATCCTCTGCTAGCCTCTAACTCAGAAAAACTGACCGGCTATTGAATGTCTGCAAGCACTCGCACCATCTGTCAGCGCTCTATATCGCGGTGAATGTTGAACGTCTACGCCATATATCACACATTTCCGACCCTTGTTTTACTTTCGTTAAAAGACATTAAGAGAGGTCTCTCATCACAATATCCAATCAGATCCGGCGGTTGTAGCACACCCCAAGCACTAATTCTCGGGAAGCCCTAGTAGCTTTGTTTACCCTTCAGCGTGATTTGCCCAGACAAGCTCTGTCTTATTAAACATTCCATCAACTTCTATTTCATTATAGTTAATGCTAATCATTGACCGTTCAAGGCTCCACCTTTGCCTTTCTTCCTGTCTTTTCTAAACAGCACATAGCCTTCAATACCTGTACTCCAGTCATGAGTACTATTCCACCAGGTTTCTGTTATCCCTATAATATCCGGTTTCACTTCCTGCACCAGTAGCTCCAGTTCCTCCATCTTGTTACCTAGGCTCCTCGCATTAGTGTACAGACATTTTAATTTTTGGCGTTTGGCATCAGTAACATTCTTTCCCCCGTTGTGCACAGACCTTCTACCACTAGCATCACCCGTTAGTCTAGTTTCTACTCCGCTTTTCCTCCTTGGGTCAATTCTTTGGTCCACAAGGGTATCCCCTCTCACTTTGTTTACTTCCCTCTCCCTGCTATAAATTACAAAAAAACCAAAACAAATAAAATTAAACAGCCAGCAGAACACAAAAGTCACCACCTCTCCTACAAATCTAACCCCCTTCAGAATCTACTACAACAACCCACACAACGAGCTTTGCCTTTGAGTGTGCACTGCATACAGAGAAGGGATGGTATTTCTGACATTTTCACCAATTCTTTTATACCCAGACCCTTATGTGAATGTTGGATAGAATTTAGGTTTGGAGTGTTTGCTTTTTCTGTAGAGCATGGCGAGGCAGTAGAAAGTGTGGGAGGGGAGGTAGGGGGAAGAGAGGGAGAGGGAAAGACCTTTTAACTGTAGGACCTGCGTCCCTGCTGTCTTGACATAGAACATTTTACTGTCTCTGGTATTTTTCTGTCCTAAGCAATCAGGTATTGTGACTAGATGATAGAAATGACCTTGAGGTGACTATACCAACAGCTGGTCACAGGCGTTGATTTCTCTTCTTTTTATCCTCAATGTAATAAAATGTTATTTTGGTCACAGTGGAATCATTGCAATTTTTAATCATGTGTAGTGGGAAAATAATGTCACGTTATTGGCTTCCCATGTGTATTGCACTGGTGGTTTCCCAATCTCACACCATAGTTGTTTCAAGGCTCATTCATTCTCATGTCTACATGGAATGAGTATCAGGAGGTCTCCAAAACAAATTGTATCTGATGAAGGAGGGAGGGAGAGAGGGGTCCAGGGCTTAGTTTGTATATTTGTGAACTACGTGATGCAAATGTGATTTCCTATAGCTGGAAGGATAATGCTGCAGGATTCTCTATGGCTTTAAGCACAACTGCAACATATAATAAAGTTAGGATCTTTTCTGTCATCGATCTTGCTTTCTCCTTCATATAACATACCATTTTATGAGGAACTTTTCTCCATGCAACTCAATTTATTTAAAGACACTGTACTCAGAAGCCTTGAAGTGAGTAGTTGCTCTAGCTTTGGCTTTATGTAGTACCTTTGCACTCTGTAATAAATAGCCTCATCCTCAAGGTTTCCTGCATTCAAGTATTCAGGCTGATCTCAATTAGCTTGAAAGATAGGGTCAAGGTACAGTTAATATTCTTAAAAAGTCAACATTTGCTGTCAGATATTACAGCTATTTCCTGTTCTTACCATAGGGCGAAAATGGTAGTATCTCAGATATCACTGTGTGATAATTATGGGCAAATGCTGATTTTAATGATAATTAGCCATGATTGTACAGTTGCTGGTATAATATTGCAGCTTCCAGTGTGTTCAGGATCTACAATGTATTCCTAAATCCTGCTTTTGCTGCTTGTGGCTTTAACTAGAAGGAGGTACCTCTCTTGCTTCCTCCAAGTCTTTGCAGATGTTTCTCACCATCAATCTGTCCTGTCTGCTTGGGTGCCCTGTGTACCAATGAATATACTCCAGGGGGCAGTCATTCACCATTTCCAGCAAAGTGAGACTTTTCCATGTAGTTTCTGGGGTTCTGTTCTTTGATGAAGGGATTTGATAATATTGGGGGAGGGTAATTATCAGAGAGATGGAGGATTATTTTAACTGCTGAATGTTGGTTAAAATGAAGAGGGGAAGAGACAGAGTCAGGGGGCCAGATCAGAGTAGGTTACAGAGCACCATGCAGCCAGGGTCTGGGGAATTAAAACTGATTTTCTTTACCTTGACATATGGGAATACAGACACTATACCTTTTCCATCCCCAAACAGGTTGTAAAGACACCTGTAATTGAAGATGTGGAATGCAATTTATAGGGTCTCAGAATTAGCGCCATTGATACATATTTCAGCATGAGCAGACTACATTGAGGGAGCTCTGCCACATTAATCCATGCAAGGATCCAGCACCTCTGTCAGTAAGCTCATGGAAGCATTGTCTCTTTGTTGATGAACACTGTATTGTATTCAGGAGGTATTTAAGACTTGCTCTGTCCTTTCATATATGGTCAGTCTGGTCAGAAAAAACGGTACATTGGTGTGTCCTGTATTGAGCTTTCTTTATCTCTGTACACTACGAAGTGCATTCTTGCCTCATGGAAGACCACAGGAAAAAAGTCAATGTGGATATGAATGAAAGTCAGACTAGAGCCCATAATGTCATTCAGCAGGTTATATTGGTTATATCTGGAAAAATACACACTTACCTAGAGCTACCAAGCAAGATTTGCATGTATCACTGAGAACTGGAACTGGGGC
The DNA here is from genome assembly GCF_003597395.2 of Chelonoidis abingdonii. Classification (NCBI taxonomy): domain Eukaryota; kingdom Metazoa; phylum Chordata; order Testudines; family Testudinidae; genus Chelonoidis; species Chelonoidis abingdonii. Next base: position 196,208,186 of record NC_133771.1, read on the forward strand.
ACTCCCCCCGATTATTTTACTGCATAAACAGCTAGCCACAAAAGCTAGCACTAGTGTAGTGCTTTAGAATGATAGGAAATGTTTGCATGCTGCAGAGAAGGAAGGCCAAACATTGACACGGACTGGCTTGTACGGAGGAATCTGCCTCTGTCTTCAAAGGAATGTGATAGACAGGAGAACAGCATGCTGCTGTCTGTCTTTTAAGTTTGGCAGTTCCCTTTGTTTATCTCATGGTAACATTGTCTTCACAGAGCACTGACTTATTCATGTTTTCAAAATGCAAAACAACTCTGTGCATTCCTCCTCCCAAAAAAACCCTTTGATCTCCAGTATTTCAATAATTAGTAATATATATTGTCTTTATGGAATCCTGCATCTTATCTTTATTCTGTTTTGGAAGTGCAGTATTTTGTCTCATTTTACATGAGATAATAATAAAGTGAGCACACCACATATTACGTTCATCTGTATCCCTGGAAAAATTCAAAAGAACTATTTTTTGTCACTACGAAATGACTAGCAACACCTAGGGAAAAACGAGAGTGTTACAAAAATAGATGCATTATACATAGCACTCAGTAAAACTGTAAAATTAGAAAAATTTCTAGACAGCAAACAGACATCCATTTCTGTGACTGCCACAATATAAGCCAACATAGAGAATGCTGTCATTTGTTAAAAAGCATCAAATTATTGTGCAATTTAACTGCATGATTGACAAGCCAAAACTGAGTTAAAATAAGGTGTGTATACTGTTTGTCAGATTACAAGGATAATCTTTTGAAGCTAATCCTTTTACTTTTCACAGTGTTCGTTATAGAAGTCTTTCCCTTCATGTTGGCATTATCTTACATTGTTGGACAACTATATTTGTGTGTGTGTGTATGTGTGTGTGTGTGTGTGTTAAATATAATTTATAATTAACTATCTGGATTAAGACATCTGGACAGTCAGTGGAATCCTCCGATGTTAATTGTTTTCTGAGGAATATGTTTCTTTTAAAGTTTTAATAATCACCAATTGAAGTTTAAGATTATTTTTTACAAGCAAACCTTACAACTGTAGTGAAATAGGTGAGCCTTTTCAAATACTTTTTAAATGGAAAGGTACAATGGTCCCAGTGTATACTGCTTTTCAGGAATCTGTGTAAAAATGAGGCATTTATAATATGCTTTGGTGGTACATATGCTTGCCTTTGTTTCAGAGAATCTTATAGGCCAGGATTTTAAAGAGAGATTAGCATTGCTTTGAGCATCAGTATAGATGGCTAGATTTAAACCAGTCAGTAGGTTGGTAGCTGAGCACTTTTGAAAATCTGGCCCTTACTTAGGTGTCAACATGAGAACTGGGCTCTTTTAAAAATTTAGGCCTAAGCGTGGGTCCTGAGCTCTTGAAAAGCTGCCGGTGAGGTCATTTGACATGTTGGTCCATTATGAGAGAGCAATGTGAACAACACTGACATGTAACTTAATTATGAACTGTTCAGTTATGTATGATAGAACTCACAAATTGTAAATATGCCTTTCATTCTGAACCGGATTTTGATATCCATACTTCAGAAGACTCACTGAAAAAAATGAGATACTGGCACAATATGATACTGCATAGCATGAGTGAGAATGACAGTACCTGGTCCTGTGATAATACACTTCATAATTTAGTAACATTTTACTTGAAAATACAAAGAAACTTGAAGTTTCTGCTCCCAAGGAAAAATATTTTCATATTACTTCCTAGTTCAGTACTGTTACCCACACAGTTTAGGGCTCACAGGCTTCTACCCTCTCTTGTGGGTACTCAGGAAGTAAGGAACCCATCTTTACCCCTCCAGGGGCTCCAGGATAACACCCATTTGTGGTGGACTTGGAGCTCTAAGGATCTGCAGGGCCTTTTACCAGTGAAAGGGCCTTACACAGTAATATCCTTACCCTCTAGTTATTAACAGTTACCAAAACAGAATACACATGCTAAGCATTCAATGCTCCCCACTCCCAATAAGGCTGACAAACCTTTCTTGATGGCCAGTCAAGATTAGATTGTCCAGGGCTCCAGCTTCTGCACAGTGTGGTCAGCAGGGTGTAGAAACCTGGTAGCTCTGATCTTGGGCTGCATCCTGGAGTTAGGTTACAAAGAATTTCCTTTGGACCCCAGTTTATATAGTTAAAACTTCAGTCCTGCTTAGCCATACCTTAATCAGTCATTTTAAACTGGTTAAGGTATAGATTAAAAATCATGGAGCAGGTTCTCAAGGAAACCATTTTGAAGCACTTGGAGGAGAGGAAGGTGATCAACAACAGTCAACTTGGATTCACCAAGGGCAAATCATGTCTGACCAACCTGATTGCCTTCTTTGATAAGATACCTGGCTCTGTGGATATGGGAAAGTGGTGGACATGATATATCTTGACTTTAGCAAAGCGTTTGATAGTTGTCCAACACTATTCTTGACAGCAAGTTAAAAAAGTATGGATTGGATGAGAGGATTAAAGCTGGATAGATTGTCGAGCTCAATGGGTAGTGATCAATGGCTCCACGTCTAGTTGGCAGCTGGTATCAAGCTGGTGCCCCAAGGGTTACTCCTGGAGCCAGTTTTGTTCAACGTCTTTATTAATGATCTGGACAGTGGGATAGATTGCACCCTCAGCAAGTTCACGGATGACACTAAACTATGGGGAGAGGTAGATAAGCTGAAGGGTAGGGATAAGGTCCAGAGTGACCTAGACAAATTGGAGGATTGTCCAAAAGAAATCTGATAAGCTTCAACAAAGAAAAGTGCAGGAGACTGACTGGCTAAGCAGCAGTTCTGCAGAAAAGGACCTGGGGATTACAGTGGAGGAAAAGCTGGATATGAGTCAGCAGAGTGCCATTGTTGCCAAGAAGGCTAACGGCATCTTGGGCTGCATTAGTAGAAGCATTGCCAGCAGATCAAGGGAAGTGATTATTCCCCTGTATTTGGCACTGGTGAGGCCACATCTGGAGTATTGCATCCAGTTTTGGGCCTCCCACTACAAGAAGGATGTGAACAAATTGGAAAGAATCCAGCAGAGGGCAACAAAAATGATCAGGGGGCCGGAGCACATGACTTATGAGGAGAGGCTGAGGGAACTGGGCTTGTTTAGTCTGCAGAAGAGAAGAGTGAGGGGGGATTTGATAGCAGCCTTCAGCTACCTGAGGGGAGTTCCAAAGAGGATGGAGCTCAGCTGTTCTCAGTGGTTGCAGATGACAGAACAAAGGGCAATGGTCTGAAGTTGCAGGAAGGGAGGTCTAGGTTGGATATTAGGAAACACTATTTCACTAGGAGGGTGGTGAAGCACTGGAATGGGTTACCTAGGGAGGTGGTGGAATCTCCATCCTTAGAGGTTTTTAAGGCCCAACTTGACAAAGATCTGGCTGGGATGATATAGTTGCTTTTGGTCCTGCTTTGAGCAGGGGGTTGGACTAGATGAACCCTAATCTTCTATGATTCTATGAAACTAAAGTCCTACAAAACAGTATTTTTCACCCATCCTAGCCCATTATGAAACAATTCTGTAACCAATCAGACCCCACCACCCTAGCTGATTTAAATCTGGCAAAATTAGTTATTCAACAGACAGAAACAATTAGACCACACAGATAAACAATAGAGAAGTAGGCAAAGGCAAAATAAAAGAAGTATAGATTTCACAGTTGCAGCTGTGGATAAGTGATTTCTTGCCAGACAGAATGCTATCAAACAAAGTTTTCCTTAAAGATTTTAAGATTGTTTTTTTTAAATCTGGTGATTGTGGTAACTATTAGACAGGATCACCTTCTTTACAGACTGATATTACATTGTTTTAGTGCAATTTAGATGGAACGTGAGGATGTGACTCTGTGAAACTCGGCTCATGGCTGCTGTTTCTCACTCTGGCTGCTGCTTTTACTACAGAAAAAGGCCTCAGACCATACAGTATGGCATATGAACTACTACCTATTGTTTGCTTTCTGGATTTTTGCAGGCCCCATCTAAGGTGTGTGTGTGTGTGTGTGTGTGTGTGTGTGTGTGTGTTGGAAAATAGTGATATTTTACCCTAGCAAAAATTGTAATTTTTCATAAATTTATCCCAGGAGAAATTTCACTGCTGTTGCAGATGAAATGTTCTGTGTCAAACAGCAGGGATTTTTGGTTTTGCTTTTTAATCTTTCATAGCTAGCATTACCTGGAATCCTTCGGGTTCGATCATGCTCTTAGATGTACAATGATACAGCACCTTGGAGCTCATGCAGTTGACTACAGTGCCTGTGAGCAAATCTGTGTTAGTTGTCTTACAATCCCAGCACCAGTGTGTATTTGGGGCCCTCTCTGGATCCCACTGAAGTCAATGAAAAGACCCCCCCACTAGCTTCAAAAGGCATTTGATCAGGCTGTTGTGTAGTAGCACAGAAATTAACTCTCATTTTTGGTATAGTTAAGGGATCCATCATGAAAGGTGCTGATTGCCTTCAGATATCATTGGAAATTGAAGTCAGGGCCTCAACAGGATCTTCTCCTGAACAAGACTGGAGTTGAACCAGGCTAGCCTTTCAGAGAAGATTGCATAACTGATTAATGGGGGCCAATGCACCTTTATCTAAGATCCCCAAAAAGAGAGTGATGAGAACTCAAAGACAAAAATGAAAAACAAAAACCCACCAAACTTTCATGCACCTGCTGCGTAGAAACTGAAATACACATCTGTATTTCAAATGTGCTCTGTTCTCTGCAATAAATGTCTTCAAAGGGAAAACTTGGGTTATTAAGTAATAACAAGATTATTAACATTATCTGCTTGAACCACGTTAGTGGTACTGCTTAGTAATCTCTTACAAGCTGTTAGTTTTCAACACTCTCCTGTGACAAATGATAGTGAAACTTAAATATACCTTCTCTAGGATCCAAATTCAAGAATAAGTTTCAGTCCTATTTTTCATTATTCCTCAGCATATACCTTGCTGAAAAGTGATATTCATACCCATTAGACAAATGTGTTCGGAATTGTTGCAGTTATATACCACACATCAACACCTGCTTGTTTCCTTTCTTATTAAAAATGTGATATGCACTGAAATCTGGTTGCATTTGAAAGGGTGAAAATACATATCAGAAGCAAATCAAAGGTTTTGTAAAAGAGCACTGGAGCATAGCTTCCAGAGTGTCACTTGATAAAGCTGATCTACACATGCTGGTCCCTAGCATGTACTTTCAAAAGAAGCTTCTTAGCATGTTGAGACTGCTTTTCATGACCTAATGGTGATTTTAAATGGATAGATTTAACTGAGCATTTTTTTTTTGCACATGACCTTTAAAGGGGAAAAAGAACAATGTTAGCATTCAACCCAAACTCTGTAGTCTGTCACTTTGTATACCGTATCATTACTGGCAAAAATTAAAGGAAAACTGCATCCATTTTGCTCAGCCCAGCGCTATGGAAGTTCACAGGGTAAGAAGTACTTGTCACTGTTTTTAAATTACAATTGGCATTCCTTAGTGGGCGGCCATTTTACTGAAATATGATCTATCTATTCTATCCCATGGATCCAATCCCACATTCCCATCCATGTATTTTAGAGTGCATGTCACACCCCTCACTGTGATATTTGAATGCAACTGAATTATAAACACACATAATAGTCTAAAACGTACATTCTCCCCTTTGCCTAGTGACATGCAAAGAGAGTGTGGATGAATGAGTGTGTGGATTTTCCTAGCTTTCAGAAGACATTACACTTAGTAAAGCTAGTGAAAAGATGTGGCTCTCACACAGGAATTGACATTGACACGGTCGCAGTAGGCTAGCTATCTGGTGCTTTGTTTGGTGGTTGCTCTCTTGTGGTTCAGAATCTAAGCTTTTATTTAAAAATGACCCACCAAATGCAAAGTTCCTAGGCCTTATGGTTATGAAAATAACATTTCAGTTGTGAAAGAGAGTGTAAATTGATGCAGTGATGTCTACCTGCATACACAGAACAAGAGACAGTTCCTGCCCTGAAGAACGTATCATCTAAATAGACAACACAGACAAAGAGATGTCTGACACAAAGAGGGCAGCCTCTTGAACAGCTGAAAATGAAAGAAGGCATTTCTGGCTGCTAAGGCCATTTGGATGTCCAGGAACAGTGGGCTCAGATGTACCCATCTCATCTTGGTGAAGGAAGAGGAAAGGCCCTTGAGTGAAGGCTCATCTATATGAACATTTAGTGTGTGGAAAGGTGGGGTGTAAATCTATCACACACTAGTCTGCTGTGCACTAACTGTCCATGTGGATCCTGCTGCCATGTATTAAAATTTTCCCAGTGCGCTTTGATCTACTCCCATGTCAAAGCAGAGTAGAGAAAAGTGCACTATAAACTGTTACTGTGCGGTAGATTTCCACCCCAGCTTGTTACACACTAACTGTTTATACACACAAGCCCTGACAGCATAGTTATGCTGTGGACAGTTTTATTTAAAGTGTGCTCATATTAAAGGCCAGGTATTGGCTCAAACTTCTTTCAGTGCTGTTAGAATTTCCAGTTGTTGACTTCTGGCTGGGGAGGTGGTATATCTGTAACCCAGCGCCCCAGCACTAATTTCTGGGATGGCTCTCATTTGTGATATTAGCATTATGGGAACCCAGTATGGAAGAGATGGCCCATCCATTTCCAGAATGTCCAATATTGTTTTTAAAGACCTTTACAAATTAAATATCATTGGCCAGAACCTCAGCTGGTGTGAAATTGCATAGTTCCATTAAAAACAATGAAGCTATGCTGATTCACAGAGCTGAGCTACAAGCCCTAAAGCTTTTTCCTTTGACTGTTTACACTTTTACTAAAGGAGGCTGGAGACTGGTTTCCATCACTGGTCTCCCACTGTAGTGTTGCAAATATCTTCTCTTTTCAGCAAGATGGTTGCAACCAGCACGAGGTTAATTGTAATTAGAAACATTTTTAAAAAGCACATTTCACTGTGCATTTATGGTCTCATATGCTCCTTACTTTGCAAAGTTTTAGACTGTCAAGCTGAACAAAATAGGTGTCATTTTTCTTTATTTTGCCAGTGAAAGCTAGAATTCTTTGGAATAATAGGTAAGCTGTCCTTGTTATTCATAAACATCTTATTTATGCATCTTCACTGTTGTGATAAATTAACTGGGTTTGTTTTATATTTCCCTACAGTTTACTTTAAATAATCCTTCACAGTGTTTCACTGCAAGACCACATAAGATTCCTTGTTTAATACCCAGAATGCTGAAATGGCATTTTGAGCACAGACTGTAATGCATAACAAGTGTATAATTTCTTATTGGGAATGCTGTGCAAAAACTTGTTTTCCTATCAGCCTCTTCAAAATTTTGCTTAATTCACTAGAACCCCCGTGTATCTACAGGGGTAATTTATAATTAGAGCTGCAGCAAGCAATATTCCAGAGACGCATATGTTTATGGACGAGCCCGTTAGGCAGCATTCCAGATCTGAGCCCCTACATGCCTCCATTTGGCCAACAGCCTTCAAGCTGGGCTCACATTTAAGAAAGGATCATTCTTGGCTGATTTGAAGAAAAGTGGGAAGCTGCCTAAGCTCTGGACCCTGCTGTAAATGAAAAGGGAAAGAAGGGCGTGTGTGTGTGTGAAATTATCAAGTTTAATTGACCAACTTAGATCCTAAGCACTTTGATGCAGGGGTGGTAGCTTATTTTTCTCTTAAGCACCATGCACTTTTATGGCACTATATAAATAATAGTAATGAGGCACTAATCGGAGTCAGTCCGTCACGTCCTTGCACTGTGAAGATTACCCCCATGATTCTGATTTTTAAGAGAAGCAGAATGAGCAGGAGAAGGAGGGAGAGGATGAAACAGGAAGCGGGGATTTGCATTTGTGGCTGATTCAGCTATCAGGGATGAGGATGGCTTTGCGTACTCTCAAACCTGCCACATGCTCCCGGAAGAGACCTGTGAGGTTGCTTGTTACTAATATTATTTTGTGTCTATTTTTACTGCAGAAAAGGGAGGAGTGGGGCTGGGATGAGAGAGAGAAAAGATTGGGCATATAAATTATGTCATTTTACTACTAATAATCAAATCAAATTTTCATTGACTTCAATGGACTCTAAATCAGGCCCATAATTGTTAAACTGTCATATTTCCAGAACAGTTCACATCGATTATCTCCAAAGTAGTAATTTTAACTTCTGTTCGTATTTGTTTGGTTTGTTCCAAGGGCTATCCCCGGAAATGTGATTTAAAAGGAGAAAAAAAAGTTTGCTGACTGAGAAGATGTTTCCCTAACCTAGAGTTCTGTTTCTAATATCCTTCATTATTCTAAAATTTTAAAGCAGATAGATCTCTAATAGTTCTTGAACTATCCCCATTTTGTGCTGCACATTAAATATTTGAACTTTTTAAAATTCAGAGTTCAGCAGACTGTTCTGAAAATGGGAACCAAACATTTTCCCATAAATATATTACAGGATCAGAAAAGCTGAAAAAGTCTTATATGAATCATCCTTTCTCTGACCATGGATTTTTTCCTGGACTTATATGTACCAAAGTGAAAGGGGTGTGTGTGTGTGTACACCTAATGCAGCCTGGTTTTGATTCAGAAGAATACAATTACGTCTCTCCGGTGCATCCCTGATACCTTTCCATATTATCCAAAGTGATTCTAATATTTGTAAAATGATAACAAGAAACAAAGCAGGCTTGGAACAATTGAATGGTGTCCTTTCTAGGAGCATTACTGTAACAAGAGCTGCTAAAGTTATTGCACTTAAAAACACAAATAAGAATGTTGGTCAGAAGTTGTCAGTAGGTGGTCTCTTAATATCTCTGCAGTTTTGAAGTTATGAAAAGAAGTAAGACTTTTGAAATCTAGAAAAGAATGAAAGAAAAGCTAGAAACCAAGTGAAAGAGCAGAGTCACAGCACCGGTGACCCGAGAAACCTCATTGCTCCAGTTATACTGGCACAATGTCACGTTCTCAGCCACTCCATCACCAGCAAGGGAAAAAAAAACCCTTTTCCTTTCCTTTTAGTCAAAGGCAGTGGGTAAGCAGAGCACGCGGTTCAGAGGGTCATTAAAAAGCATCAAAGGAGGCAGCCTCATGATGGTAATAAGACGGCTGCAAGGAAATAAAGTGGGCATTGATCTGCACTATCGAGTGTGACATTTTAACCGAAGCTAAAAGCCAAGAGCAGATCTAGCCCCTTATTCATCTGCCTGCCTGTTTTAGTAAATTGTCTTTTTCTCCCCCAACCAGTGGCCTCAGAGGTCACTTCGTATTAGCTGCCTTGTTAATACCGAGGCAATCAATACTTAATCAACAAGTAATGGGATTTTGCAGTCATCCTGTATGATCTTTCAAGAAAGCCCCGAATCTATCTCAGCCCATTCAGAGCCTGACTAAAGGTGCACGATTGCTGCAAAGCAGGGATTTGATGGTCTGATGCTCTTAGGCTGATCTGCATCTGATTAAGACACCATGCAGCCACTGTCCTTCACCCCTTTGTTCCTTTATCCCCGTATAATGTAGTATGGCACAGAAATTCATCATTTTAGCTTTTAGATGCAACAGCAAAGGAATTAATATTTCCTTTGTGCATGATGTTCCAGCCTCGTTGGTCATAATATGCAACCAAAAAACCAAAGGGGAAAGGAGAGAGGAACAATGACAGTTTTAATCCACTATATTAAAAAAGGCAGCTATAGCAAATGGATCCCAAACAGCCTTTTCTGCTCCTGCCTCTTCAGCCTTCATAGCCAGAGAGAGTGTGTGCTAGTGATACAGAGCCGGGCACTGGGCATGGATATCTCAGAATAGATGCTAGAGATGATCAGCTAAGTCAGAAGAAAAGTGACAAAAGCAAGAATTTCAGGTTTCACAATTCCTGTTTGTTTTCTGACATTTAAGTAATTGGTGACATGCCACATGTTGATGGTGCCATTTTCAGCTAATTACTTGCTGCCATTTTACCATCCTGCTGAAACTTACCTTCGCTTCTGCCATTATTCCCAGAAATTGGCTTGTGCTAATGCATAAGTGGATTCATCCAGATGATTTGGCCCACAATATTCCCTTTTCAAAAGCAACACCAACAAAAGTCTTTAATAAAACAATGGGTGTGGGATTGGCCAGTTCAAAAAGATTAAGAACAATATTAAAAATGAATATTATAGGCTAGCAACAAGTTTATTTAGAAATATACTTTCTGCTTTTAAATAGAACAGACAGTGCCATTACTTAAGAAAAAAAACAACAACATTCCTTTAAGAAGAAGCTCTCTTTCCAAAGTAGCATACTGCAAGGACCATGTGATGCAGGGACTGCTATGGTAATTAACTTTATTGAATAGTAAATAGTATTGTATAATCTCTTACATGTGGCCAGAGCACAAATATACACTGCTTCTAGGCATCTCCAAAATTAGGAACCAGTGTTGCACTGAGCAGCATAATGTAAATATGAACACTGAATGTCAACAACATATCTGGGGTTTGCTCAAAAAAGCTCACTTTCCTCCGCTGTTGGCTTTTGAACCTGCAGAAGATTGGAGTGACACGTCCACAGTTCGCCACTCACTGCCAAAATCCCAGTCATCTCCCCAGGTTGTCCACAATGTTCAGTGTAAAACAGTGAATGTATCACACGGGCACCTAGTTACTCCGGGAGAGAGAGTAAGATACGAAGGGGAGAAGAAGAAAAGGCAATTAAACACTAAAGGCATGAGAACAGGGAAAGTTAAAAAAAAAAAGAAAACAGCAAAAAAGAAATGTGAAATAAAGGAAATACTGGGAATAAAACAAACATGGAGATCAAACAAATGTGCTTCAGTGCTGAGGCCTGCTCACTGAGTGATAGTGGTGACTGGTAAATGTTGACAGTGAGGGGCTGTGTTGAAGGAGGAATCTATTAGACTCAAGTGCTGTCTGAGAGTGTTTTGTGCGACTCCATTAACTCAAATGATTGAATTAATGGTAACATGAGCTAGGTATGTGTATGAGAATTTAGTAACCTAATTCACCTTATGCTTTATTTTGTGACAGAGAATTTCTGGTATCCAAGCCTACGCGTCGCATATCCTGCTGTCCTGGCCAGGGGGATCAAATATCTCCTCAGGAGCTCATATTGCTTCATGCAGTGGCATTTTCATCCATTATGAAATGCCATTCTCCCCACACCATTTAATTCTTTACTTGCCTGATCCTCATGTCCATGCTGTGAAGCTGCCTATGCCGTACTTACTGTGCCTCCAAGAGAAGAGAATATGCAAGTGTCAGGGCTGTTCCATTCCTACAGGGTTCTAAATGCTACCTCATGATGCTTATAGTCTCCAGCAACCTGGGAAGTGCAAAGTTCCAGCACATTGCCTTACATCCCGTATGGATATTGTACACACGTTGGGGAGGAGACAAATGCAACAGGAAAACCACTCATGTTGTGTAAACAATTATATATCCATCAAATTACTCACTATGCAGCTATTGTAGGTAGCTCACAAGTCCACATACCCTGCTTCTACTAACTATGGGCTGAGGAGGTGGTGTTTTGGTTTTGAAAATGAAGCCAATGGGGGTTCAGAGCTGGGTTTCATTTTCTCTGAATCACCAAAAGTTTTTGGGTGGGGAGAGTCTGGCGATATGTGGCACCACTGTAACTGGTCAGTTGTGCACATAGCTAACATGATGCTGCACATAAATGGCACACATTTTTCAAAATGTGTGCAACTACTGTACATATTTCACACACCACATGTGCCAACATTTTCAAACCTATGTTTCGCTCTTTAAATCATGTTTAGGCACAACAATATAAGTGGTCTTATTTTCAGGAGTGCTAAGCTCCTGCAAATCCCATTAAAATGGATGGGAGGAAAGTTCAGAACTCTTGCTCCTTTTGAAAAGCAGGCTGCTTTTATTTTTGTACCTATACATGGGTTTAGGAGCCAGACTTAAACACAAATCCTCAGTCCCTTTCAAAATAAAGCCATTTACATGTAGGTACCTAAATGTGAATCAGGATGCTCTGTTTATATACTCAGGTTTAAAAATCTTGGCCATGATGGTTTTGGGCAAGATATGCTTTTTATAGTAACTGAATACTGTCTGTGTCATCAACACCCCTTCCCTCTTTCCCACACTTCCACACAAATTCAACAAAACTTTTTCTTCACCTATTCCTCTTTAATACATCCAGCTCTCAAGGCCAGTTTGGACAGTTAAGAGAGCACTTCACAAAAGCGAAATCTTGCAAAGAACGGTTGGCTCTTGCAGAGGTGCAGTATATTTGGTGGGAAGGGTCCCTACATGGGACATTACTCTTTTTAATTCACCTTGTTAGACAGCACTAAGTGCAACCCTCTGGGTATGTCTACACTGCAATAGAAGACTTGCAGCTGGCCCAGGTCAGCTGACTTGGACTGAGGGGACTGGGTCTACAAAATTGCACTGTAGACGTTTGGGCTTGCAGTGGAGCCTGGGGTCTGAAACTCCATGAGGGGAAAGAGTCCTGGAGCCCAGGCTCCAGGAATAAGGACTCCTGGAACCCTCAAAGTCCCTGTACAATCTCTGAAGACATTGCAGAGTGTGCATCTCACCACAGGGGTTCATCATTCCTGGCTATCCTGGAGGAGTCTGAGGCCACAGCCACATTCCCATTTGGAGAAGCCAGTGTGGCTGTGAAAGCAAGCCAGGAATACTCATAGCTTTCCCTGAGAGTGAGCACTGCAATAGCAGCTATTCCTTTCCTCAGGGGTGTAAGGCTGCGGGAGGCCATTGTGCACCTTTTCAAAAAGCCTTCAGTCTCCTTGTTGGCAAAGGCTGACTTGGAGTTGTGTGCTGTGCTATTTCATAGAGACAAGTATCTGTATGGTGGGTGGGGGCGATGGTTAAAATTAGAGTTGTGTGAGTCCTGCAGGGTTCTCACACTGAACCATCTTCTTTAATTTACGGAGATTGGAAGTGAACCAAACCCTTCAGGTTTACTTGCACATATTTCTCCCAGCTCTTTCATTAATATTCAGACTCCCAAATGCCATCTGAATCCAGGCATTGGCTTGTGCGCCCCTCTCCTCTCAGCTCCAGCCTACCTGCTGTTCCTACTTCATCCTCTGCTTCCTGATGAAGTCCTAGAGGTCTGTGCTTGTTTGTCTTCTCTTCCTCCACATGCACCTTAGGAGTGAGGGCACCAACATAGCGAGCTGTGGGCCTGATTCCTATAGAAGGACCCGGGGGGAGGTAGGGCCTGTTATGCTGCCCCTCTCATGCTTGTCCAAGAGCTTCTCATTCCCAGTACCTACATAGCCGATGACAGGTGTTGCTTTGGAAAGGGTCGTGTGTGTGCGTGTGTGTGTGTGTGTGTGTGAGAAAGAGAGAGAGAGAGCTCTTTGAGATAGAAGGGGGAAACAGCACTGGTTGTTTGATAAGGTGAAAAAGAATCATGTAGGGCTGGGTCAACTGAATGCTTAAATATGACAAATATCAGCTAATAGTAATTGACTTTGACTACTAAATATGTAGGCAGCTTTTTTTATTCAGATCACTGATCCTTGCTAAAAAGATTCAACTCCATGCTCCTATACATAGAAAATTTCAGACGATTCTGGTTAAAACGTGGCTAAATATTTGAACTCTGACACATTTTAGCAGAACTGAAAACTCTGGGGATTGTATGTTTTGCCTCTCAAAAAGCAAGAATTTTAGGGTGCCTAACTCCTTTAAGCTACTTTGAAAATCCCAGTATTAAGGAATAGTCCGAATGCATGTTGTATCCTTCTGAAGATACTTTGCAATCATTCTGTGCATGCAGATATGAAACTGGCAGCATTTGAGTGATTATGATAAAGTTAAGCATATTTTAGTTTAGATGAAGTACAAACACCCAAACCCTATGGAACAATGCAGGAACATGGTCATTAGTTTGCTCTTGCCCACAGCCTTCTTTCCTATTTTGAAGCAGAAGTTGAGCAGTGGTTAATTTATGTTCATCTATGTGTCCCAGTGCTTTAGGGGGTTGCAGAATCTCTTTCTAGATTATTTTAGTTATGTAAACCTTGAAGTCATGTCTCTGCTGTGCTCTAGATATCTGCTGCCAGAATCAGCTCCAACTTTGAGGGCCAAACATGTCGGTGATGTACCTAATAGTGCGAGTTACATGTTAGGAATTCAGATCAGGCTGGGGACTTGACTTACACACTTGGCTGAAGGAAAGGTGGAAGGAGATCAAAAGGAGAGTATAAAATAAAACATATGGTGTTGAGTTGATGGCCTTCTTACACCCTCCTGTTGGGTGTTTTTCCTGCTACAACCCAACTTTTTGATCTGGTGAGGATGTAAATTACATCGGTTTGTGCTAACTGACACCAATCCACATTCAGCTACATCAGATCACCCATCGCTGACTTAATCACCATCATTCACAGCACCTCTCTGGCTGGCGATTTCAGATTTGTCTGTTGGTTGCTGCAGCTCCCTCTAAGTTTTTTGGCTGCCTTTGTGGCCCATGATTTATGGCTGGGTGAGGAAATTCAAGACAGTGCTACATGCTATTTGGGTACTCAAGCAATAAGACACCTGTCACTCTTCTCTGGAGACACAGCTCTATGTCGTCTTTGAATTTGGGGGGCCTGAATCTGTTCTTCAGGCTCTTTTGTAGCCATCTTTAGCTTAGTTGGCTATGTTTTAGTATTAAATTTTAACTCATAGGGATTTAGAAATTGCTCTGGACAGTGTTGTGTTAGCAGGGTTTTGAACTCTGAATAGGAAAGATCAACAACGTGTCTTGTATGCATTTTATCAGAGATGACAGACTACAGCAAGGTACTAGGAGTCTATATTAGGGAGAAATCTTGCATGTAGCTTGGATGGGGATAAGAAAAAATAGAGAAGGATCTGGGGCTATTTTTGTTCTGCAACAAGATCTCTTATGGTCAGTTTATTAAACAGGTCAGCCGGAAAGGACAGCAGCTTAGTGAGTTGTGTTTAGCTGCAAGACATGCCTGGACTAAACAGAAATGTTCATTCCTGCTTGAGCCAGACAATCTCACAACTATCAGCTGTGAGCTACACCATGGACAACTGCTAGCCTCTCCCTGCATTAGGGACATGTTGATACTAGTCTGTTCTGACACCTTTTATCAGCTCCAAAAAGTAACCTTGTTCTCCTCAGTGTATCATTTCTTCTCTGCTGGGTTTTGATACTGTGTGGTTTAAGACATGTGTCTTGAACATACAGCAATTTACTGGAGTCTGTTCACATGCTGACCCCTGGACACTGAAACAGGAGGATGGCAGTGTAGCCTCATAACTTGAATTCCACTCCACGTTTGACTGTCATCGACATGCCTGCCGTAAACGAATTTCATTGTAATGCAGAAGTGGACGCAGCCTCTGGTTGGAGGCAATTCTTGTCTGATTGTATAGGGAAACCACATCTGAAAAGAGAAATCTGTGTTTTGCTGATGACGGGGAGGGACCAGCTAGCTGGCAGGTGATGTGGTGTCTGTCATTACAACTTCAGTAAGTCAGTGGAGGAATCAGGCTCCTTCCTTTAGTAGCATAGCGTCTGTGCACTTGCAGCACTTTCTCCCCTATGGGTCTGGTGACATCTACATTAAACAGAGAGGCTGAATTTGATTGGTATTATTAACTATGGTGTTACAACACTTTTCAGTTTCCACTGCATTATTTTGAATGATACAGGTGAGAGCACAACCTTTTTCCCTTCCTGACATGAACAGATTCACTTAAATATGTTTCTTTTCCCTTTCCCCAACTTTTTTTCAGACCCTCTTGACATGAAATAAACTCTTGCTGTTGTAAAATTGGTGAATGGAGTCATGAATATATTTCTTGTCCTTGACAGCAAACTGAATAGCTGCTTAACTCTATGAGGGTACTTAGACCCCTCGCATCCCTCTTTGCGTTAACTTTGGAGAAAGTGTTTTGTTTTCAGGCAGGAGGGGAAGAACAGAACTGAGATGCAGAGGAGGAGGGAGGATGACTCCATGGATTCCCTCCTGCTCCTCAGTGCCAAGCCAGTCTGCTACCTCCTTACCTGTGCTGAAGTATCCTATATGAAATGCTGTGCAGAGAAGCAATGAAACGGGTTTCAGATCAAATAAGAACTGACTATTGGAGACTCCTTAGGGGCACCATTGTCTCCTTGTGATGAGTTAGATACAGTGTGAACCCTACCCACGACTGTAAATTGGCTTTCTGAGCAGTCCTTTGTGTCCCTTTTACCTACCTACTTTCAGATGTCACCAACAGGAAGCAACCGGAATCTTAACTTAGAGCTTGAACCAAACCCAAGGCTGTTTTGCTATTTTCAGAGACGCAACTTGGTTTAAATGTTCTCCTTCCCCTACACATTTTGGCTTAGTGGACACACTGAAATACTGAGAGAATGGATTGTTGCTTTCATGGTATTTCTAATCCATGCAAAATCAGTGAAGAGTGGATATATTTCCTATCTAGTGAGCTTTCCAGTCCTGGAAGATTTGCATAAGTTAGGAGAAGTATCCAACAAGGATCAGGACTTCAGCGTGCTACCTGAACAGAACTGCAAGTTTTCTTTAAATTCACCTAGTACAAATTTAGAAAAAAATCTCAGAATTGTACTCAGATTAAAACTGCTAAAAATAGCACCAATTTGATTAGTATTTCTGCACAAAAGTCACATTTACAGGGTTAATCTGTGGACACCCTACTCTCCTCCTCATTATTTATTTATTATATTATTTGTAAATTAATGTTAGAAGCTGCAGATGAAGCTCCAAACTGCTGAGGCTTCACTCCCGCTTCTTCACCTTCAGTTTAGTCCTTGTTCTTGGGTCAAATAAGAGAGGAACCTGAGATCTGTGTATAAAATGCAGGAGCACATAATTCCTGGTATTGTGCATACAAATCCAAGTAATTGCAATGCCAGTGTCTAACTTCTTGCTGTGATTTGGCCATGCAATTGTGGTAACTATACACGCAAATAACTCACACCATTGTGCAAACTACTCGGGCCTGTTAGGTAAACATTTGTGTGTTTTTTCTGTTTTTGCTTGTACTCCAGTAAGTTAAAAAGTGCTCTCTCTTCTTTTGCCAGACATCGAGGACTTATCCCCTGTTGAATCTCCATAGGCAGGATAAATCACTCCCTGAATAAACAACATAAGGGACCAATGTTAAAAGGGAAGGCTTTGTGTAGAGAACTGATTGTGTCCTGTATGTACCAAATCAGACATGTTCTCTCCAGGACCCAGGGACGTCCCAGTGGAATGGGAAAAGACAGCATTTCAGTGCCAGTAATGAGGAAGGCCTGGCAGCATTGCAGAACTGTCCAGCAGGTTCCTAGAGATCGGTAAGCTCAGGTGTCCCCAGGCATGCACACAGCAGCCCTAGTTATCTGGCAGCAAAGATGTCATGTGCATTTCACACTTAGTTTCCGTTCCTATAAAAAACGCTTCTGAATTCAGTATGTCAATGCAAAAAATTATGCTTGCTTGTATAAGGACTTTATCAAATGGGTCTGTGAAAAATACTGTTTTGTTTGTGCGCTATCACTTATCTCTGCATTCATGATTAAGGATGCAACTTACTGTGTCCTTACATTCAGATTCACGTCTCAAGGAGCTCTTCCTTTTTATTCTGATATATCAGTTTACATCTGTTTTAGTTTTTTGCTGTCATTGCATGTGTATGTCAGTCTAACCCTCTCACTGTTTCCAAACAGAGTACATTTACCTCCCAAAAAGATTTGATTTCTGGGGAGTTAGAGACTCCTTTTCTTGAGCTGGAATAGCTGAGAACTGTACACGTGTCTGACTAGCCTGGCTATGTGTATGGTCCCAGTGATAGGCTGGCTTTGCTTGCACTGTGTTCTTCATATTGTTTAGAGGTCTGTTGCAAAATGACAGCTTTCACAATGACAGCTACTCCTTTAACAAGCAGTCATGCTCAACAGTCATTGCTTGATTGCCAATATTTACCTTGCTTTATTACATTACTGTAAATTTTGGTTGGCTAGCAGAGTCAATGGATGACTCTAACAATCTGGAATCTGAAGGGCGCTGATGAAATTAAACACCACCTTTGCGTGCCATCTGAGCCTCTGGACAGGCAAGTGAAAATAAATGTTCCAAAGGTTGTACTTTATATAGCCATAGACTTGACCTCTAAGTGCCTTAAAAGGGCTCACATACTTAAAGGTGCATTACTAGGCCTTACACTAATTCACTGTGATAGCTAAAGTGCTTTGTGTATACCACAGGAGACCAGAAGCCCTTGAGGATCCTTTAGAGCAGAGCGTTTGGGCAGTTAGCATTATTCAGCTTGAATTTTGTATTTGTAGCCAGTCATGAGTGAAAGCAGGGGTAGACTATTTGCATATTGTTTTGGTATAAAGCTAGAAAAATGCTTCCATATGAGTAAGTCATGTAACTTCGCCCTGTGTATGTTTTTCAGATACCTGAGAAACCTTAACCAAGACAAGCCCCGCCCCCCCACTTTTTTTTTTTTTTTTTTTGCTGAGGTTTTCTTAGGAGGGTTCATCTCTCCTTGTGTTTAAGTTTGCAGGTCTAAGTAAGAATACTTGAGACTGATTTTAATTCTTAACTAGATGGGCATGATTTATTAATTCACATTTGAAGTAACAATTGCAGTCGGGAAGAATCAACCGAAAGCTTTAATTACACTGGAAAATATGCAAGGATGTGGCATGTCCCCATCCAGATTTCACAACACCTAATTATCATAATTTTTTAATCTTTTTATATGAAAAATGATGATGGAGAACGGAATCCACTGGCTACCCACTCTACTTCACAGCAGCATCTAAATCAGATTTGAAACTTTAAATAGATAATTTTCTAACTTGCTTGTTAGTGCCCAGCTTTATATATATATCTATATATACACACTCACTGTGAAGGGTCTTGCCTAACCCAGCTATTATTTTTACGTCTGAGCCAACTTGCAGTTTCTGTGCCCAGCTCAAAGAAAAAAGATGTTAAACGGTGAGTGTGCACTGGCACGTGAGCTGTGATTAGGTAATTTGGGATCACTCCACAGAAATAACGTATGGGCTTTTGGGACTGGGAATTCATTCCTGTTCAAACAGTGATCAGATGCAGGAGGCAAGATCAGAAAAAAAAAAAATCATAGTTCCTGAAAAGCAAAATTGCACCATTGAACAGAGAAGGAAAAAACAAACAAACAAACATCTTTCTTTGCTTATTCTGGAAAAAGAAGATGAAGAAATTCCAGTACAAAGAAATTTTGTAGCACGTATTGAACCAAAATGAGGTTACATTAACACATGAGTACCTGTAGTTATGGCTGAATCCAACTGTGGCCATTACCCCCTGTTTTCTGTTATTCATAACCCTTGAAGTATTTTCCTATAGGTCTGAGACTTTCCATGCCTGATCTCAGTTCCAAAGTGAATTTCTGCCCTTTTTTCTTTCATTTTATTTTCATGTTTATTCTATTTTAAACCTCTTTAATTCCCCTAATCCTCAGCTATCCTTTTTTTATCTGTATTCCCTCACCCCTCCTCTATCAATTGGAGTTAACTGCCCATTAAACCTGTGTTGAGATTATTATAAAACTGGTGGGTCTCAGTGCTAACCTTTGCAAAGTCAAATTGTTGTAGCCTGGGGAATTTTTGATGTCCGAGCATAAATAACTCCAAAATATGTGCAAAGTTCAGACCTAGACTTCAAAAAAACTCCAGACCTCAGTATGTCCAGACCTATGGTTGTTTTTTGACCCATTATGAAGAACTAATGGGGTAACAGTGAAATTCCGATTATAATGAAGATTACAGTTCTCAACCCAAGCCTCAAAGTTAAGGGGTTCTGGATTCATTGTTTTGTGGAAGGCCTATTTATAGGCAAAAACTGCTTCAGAGCTCATCTATGGCCTCACTGAGGGAAACAAATGCTTTAGCACTACATAATTCTAACGGATTGAATTGTAGGCACTTGATACTAGCCACCCAGCATGCAGGATTGTGTGCAGTGTGGGTGTTCTCATGCACTCACTCTGCAGTACAGTTTTCAAAATGATAACCAGGGAGAGGAAAATTATTCTCTTTCCTGAATACTGTGAAAGTCACTGATAAGTAATAGTTTCATGTTCAGGTCTGGAGATGATGGGGTTCTAGAGTGAGGAGCTAATTTGTGCCGCTCGAGCTCCACTTGGTGATCTGTGAGCTGCTGGGCAATCCTTGAACCTTATGGGAGGAGAAGTTTGTTCCTCTTTCACTTCCCACCCCACACATACACACAACCACATGCATAGTCCCAATGGAGAGGAGACATGAAGAAAGTTGTGGAGGATGTCCTGCTTTAGAATAGGATGTGGGAGTGCAGCATAGACCTAAAACTAATGAAAAGGGATTGAAAGAGACCCCAGCTCAGCCCCACTGCCTTGGCTTGTATAGGGAGGAGAAGATCCTGATGACCCGTCCCCTAGGGGGAAGGAGACGAGAGAGAAGAGAGTCCCTAAGTGGTAGCTGGGTGGCCACCTCCCCAAGACTAGAGAAGGGAGAGAAGAATAAAGGAAAGCAGCTACAGGGCAATCACTGAAAGGGTAGTGTATGCTAACCAGAGCACTGTTATGGTTATTTCTTGTTCTAAATATAGGTCATTTCAGAAATCACTGTGTGGTGTCTCAAATGCTAACTTTTTATTGGCAACTACAGTTTTACAGATGGAGTGTAGACGAGTGCTTCGTTGCTCATGGTACAAATTCGCTGGAGACCACTCTTTCACACACCAGTGCCCTTTTATTTCCCATGGTATTCCCACCACCACATCTATACAGTGGGAGCAAGGCCAGATGGCTACAGTAAAGTACTGAGAAACAGGTATGTTAGCCCCAGGCTAAAAAAATCCCTGGTACCCTGGTAACCAAATGGCAGTTCCTCCAGGTTAATCAAGGCACCTGGAGCCAATTAAGATCTTTCTAGAAGGCAGTAGAGATAGCTACTTTAATTAGAACACCTGCAGCCAATCAAGGCAGGCTAATCAGGGCACCTGGGTTTAAAAAGGAGCTCACTCCAGTCAGGCAGGGAGGAGCCAGAGGAGAAGGAGTGTGTGTGAGGAGCTGGGAGCAAGAAGGCAAGGAGCTGAGAGTGAGAGAGTGTACTGCTGGAGGATTGAGGAGGACAAGCGTTATCAGACACCAGGAGGAAGGTCCTGTGGTGAGGATAAAGAAGGTGTTTGGAGGAGGCCATGGGGAAGTAGCCCAGGGAGTTGTAGCTGTCATGCAGCTGTTACAGGAGGCACTATAGACAGCTGCGATCCACAGGGCCCTGGGCTGGAACCCGGAGTAGAGGGTGGGCCCGGGTTCCCCCTAAACCTCCCAACTCCTGATCAGACACAGGAGGAGCTGACCCAGACTGTGGGTTCCACAAGAGGGGAAGATCACTGAGGTGAACAAATCTGCCAATAAGCGCAGGACCCACCAAGGTAGAGGAGGAACTTTGTCACAACAGCTATATACTGTTCAATACCAGTCAGGTAGCCCCTTAGGGAACAGCTTGCTCTTACAGCAGCTGGGAGCAACAGGTCTTCACTTTCCTGTTTCCCCCTACTTTCTTCCTGCTAGCTTTATAGGCCTTCCTCCTGGCAGGCTCATAGGTGATTGCTCTCAGGCTCCTTTAATGAGCCACACCCTTTCAGCTCCATCCAGTTCCCCTTGATGGGGGCTATGCTAGCAGGTTCTGAGCTAACAGGAGCTGGTTCAGTGCCTCTTAAGCCAGCACCCTGTTATATGGAGGTATTTGGAGTAGCAGACACAAAAAGGTGAAGTGACTTACTGAAAGTCACACAGCAGGTCAGAGGCAGAGCTAGGACTAGAAGCCATGGGCTAAATTCTCCGCTGGTGTAAATTGACCCAGCTCCATTGAAATCTCTAAAGCTTTGCAAATTTATGCCAATGAAGAATTTGGACCCACATCCCCAGCTCCTAGTCCACTGATCCAATCCACTGGAACCAAGCTACCTCTCATAAAGCGGGACAGCTCACAGCCAGTTTTCCAGAACTGTACTGCTCTATGAACTTGGATCTCACTATGTGTGTGCCTATACAAAGAGAGCAGATAGTTTCCCACAATGCCCACTGATGTGCAATGTGTTTTGGTGGGCAGACTGGTGTGTGCATTTGAAAACAATTCATTTACCCCTTGGGGGAAAAGGAGATTAACAAATTATAGAAACAAACAAACACTTTTTTCTTCACTAAGTATTTTATTCTGTACTTCTTCTAAATCAAAGTATTTGAAAAGTATATATGAAAGTGCAGGCACAAACTCTGAGAATTGAGCTTGAAATCTAAAGTTAGAGGTGTCATTTTACCCACACATGACATTCTTGAGTTTCCTTTAACGCTTTTGGATCTTCTCTCAAAACCTGATGAAACTTCGTACCCCAGTACAAATGCAGAAGTACACTTCTGAAGTAAAACTACTACATCTTCAGATAGCATCGAGACAGTACAGAGAAGGATCCTGTTCACTTTCTTAAACCTTCCTTCAGAAATATGTAACTTGTACAGGGCAACAATGTGGTGTAAAGCCCAGTGTGCTCACAGCACATGTACTTATTGTTCTCACCTGACATGGTAAATCAGCTTCTTCTTTCAAATGAGAGAGGAAAATAATGTTGTTTATCTATGCTCCTTATTGCCAGGACCTCACACGATGGAACATCAAGCTTTCCTGGTACAGCAGAGCAAACCTTGTTAATGATAGCTTCAGTCCATTCAATAGAAGTCTTCTACCTCCTTCTCCTCATCCATCCAAGTCAGGATCTATTTTTGTTGCCTGGATGAGAGTAGCATAACTGTCAAGACAAAATTGGGAGTGGTCAGCCAGACACTCACACACAGTGCCTCGTCAGACATAAAGCAGTGGATTACTAGAGATCCCTTAGAACTCACAAACAGGCTTCTTACCTTCATGTGACTTGAAAAGAAGAGCTTTTTAAAAGGTTCTCTGAATGTTTATGGCTAAACAAACAAGAGGGTGAGTAGGCTTTCCATGTCTGTAAATCCCCCCACCCCCACTCCAGTGCACCAACTGAATAGTTGTAAATAAGGCAAATGCAAGACTGTATTTGAAAATAAAAGAGCAACAACAGAAAGCTCTCTTCTCTGCCTGGCATGGTTTCTGACTGTGTTTTCTGTCTGACAGTGTCACTGTGAATTACAGTACACTGGGTCGTTATTACATATGTGGTGGCACAGACAGCAAGAGCAACATGGGAAATCTTATATATTTCTTTTTTTGTCACTGAATAAGTGTTGTCCTTTTCTCCGTTGCTTTTAGATCACTATAAGTCCAGCTACAGATGTTTTGAAATACATTTAACATGTCTGACTAGCTTAACCCAGCAATGTTACCGTGTATGCACCAGACCCATCAGCTGTCTGCTTGAAAAAATGCCACCCACCAACCTCAATGGATAGGGAGCTTGGTGGGGTTGGAGGCACTGAGATAGCCCCAGTTGAACAGAGGAGGAGAATGCACTGAAGGCTCATGGGGGGAGGAGAGGGCACTCCCCTTCAGATTCTCTACCCACTCATTGGCGAGAAGTGATTGGTCCCTCGCCCTTCCCTTTCATTAATTTAAACCCTAGCCTGGATGGCACATGGAGTCTCTTTTTGCTCGGTTCCAGCAGCCCCATGCTTCCCACACCATAATGGTAGCCTGAGAGCTGTATTTTGCAGATGTGGCAGGTCTGACCAATCCCATTTAGGCATCAGGAAATAATTTTTTTTCTTTCCAAATTGACAGAGACCTGGGGAGTTTGTCACCTTTTTCACAGCATCCGGGAGATGTAGTTAAATAGGAATAAGATTTAAGAATTAATTATAGTACTTGGTAAGGATGTTAGTTTGTCACAACATGTGGCTGGTTTTCAGTGCCTGGGGTTTTACTGATGGACCTTGTGCTCATACGATAAGGAAAGACCTTGTGGCCTTCATGGGCCAAGAGTCCCCTTTTAGTACCTTCTGTCCCCCTCGGGGAAAGCGAGTGGTTGGTAGGACTCAAAATTGAACTGAAGGGTAGGCTGAGGAGAATATACTCCAAATTATGGGTTATATAGTAGGAGTTCTGTGATTCCACAGTGGAACTACTTAAAATGCATAATAATAAAATAATAATAATTGGAGATATACCAATCTCCTAGAACTGAAAGGGACCTTGAAAGGTCATCAAGTCCAGCCCCCTGCCTTCACTAGCAGGACCAATTTTGCCCCAGATCCCTAAGTGGCCCCCTCAAGGATTGAACCCTGGGTTTAGCAGGCCAATGCTAGTCTGGATGACATGGTGGGTAGCGCCCCTCCCCTATGTTAAGTTTAATAAAGTTGTGGCCTGCTGCTTAAAACCCATTCCTGTGTTTGTCCCCTCACTCACCACTGTGCCCGCACTGAGCAGGACAGGACTCCAGGCATGTTGGGACAAAGGAACAAAATCCAGCTCGATCTCTGGGGATAACGCAGACTCAGCAAGCAATACAGCTCTTCCATTTCGGAAAAGGAAGAGTTATAAAAGCAGAGAGAATCGCTACTTTAGAAGCTGATGTTGTTATAAGTGTTAGAGTACTTAGTGAAGAATAATGTAATTCTTAGAGCAGATAAAGAGAATTGCTAGCACAAAATCATATATTTATCTGGCTCCCTTCTCTGCGGTGTCTGACTACTTCCCAAGTATTTATCCTCATCACACCCCCACAACCCCGGTCAGGTAAAGATGTATTATTATTCCCATTTTACAGATGGGACACTGAGACCAACGGAAGTTACAATCAAAAGTGCTCAGCACCAGCAGTTGGGGTTAGATATTCAGAAAAGCTCAGTATTCCAGGTAACGAGCCCCTCTGAAAATCTGGACACACAAGTCCCAAAGGGAGCAGAATACTTTTTGAAAAGCGAACCCCTTTGATTTATGTGCTGAAGGTGATCTGCAAATCTGACCCTAATTGTGGGTGCTGAACACTTGAAAAGCCTCTAGAGTGGCACAATTACAAGGACTAGCATGGCAGTCTTCATGCCTCCCAGCCCAGTGCCTTAATAACAAGACCAGCCTTCCTCTGACCTGGTCTCTGCCATGTCCCATGTACCTAAATTTGTTTTATGAGTTAATAAGTGCATTAAACAGCATTTTTGACTTGATACTTATTTTTATCCTTCCCATCTCTCAACCTGAGATTTTCTGTAGTATTTTCCTTCCACAAGGTGTAGAAGAGGAGCCATATGTGGATTCCCTCTGATGAGATTTTTCCATAAGACCTTGTAAGCTGACATTAATTATTTTGACTGCATGCATGTATTCATTACTGCAGACTGCTGTTCAACTGTTTTGGCTTTTTTTATAAAAAACGGTGGGGGGGAATAGGGAATCTCATGCTATGTTCAAATATTGTTTCAGAAAGAGCTCAGTGGAATCAAGTTCAGTTCTGCAAAGATCTCCAGCAACTCAGAAGTCCTTCTGCAAACCATGGCCAAAGATCAGAGTTGTTTGGTGGTAGTTTGACTGTAAGAAATACGTTTAATATTTAGCGGATTATTACTTGGGCACAGATGGGATCCAGCCCTGCTATGTTATTAAAATTAGAAGCTGTCCTGGTGCCTCTTCATTGTGGGGCAGGTTGGCTTTAGAAGATTTGAACACATTATCTTCAAAGTTATCTCTGTTGATATGTGAGTTGTTGACCTGCAGCAGGCAGGAGCTCAAATCAGTGCTGTACTTTTCTTTTTCCAACAAAGCCATGGAAATTTGATGGACTTGCTGGGCAATATTAAATCCCAAGCAAAAGCTTTATAAAAGCTACTTCAGAACACTATCAAATTATTAGTATGCTTTCTCATAATACAGATGGCTTCTCATTTTATTGAGAGAGAGACAGAGAGAAAGAGAGAGAGATTTTTTCCAGTCCTCTTGGGAATGATTTTATTGAAAGTATCAAAACTGGGAAGATGACTGCATCATTTCTCTGATGCCAGGGGTCAGAATCTTTGACTGGTTTGTAGTAATGTAACATATAAAAATTCACTCAGCTCTCATTCTCTGCCTTTTATTTAATGTACAATCCAGCTAGAGCCACTTTCATTTTTCACATTACTGTCCCTAACACTGAATGTTTGCCTTTGGTGTTTTAAATATTTCCGATCATGGATCCTGAGACAGGGAAAACCTTAGGAAAATTGCCATTGGCCTAATATGCATGAATGTATAGTTGCCAATAAAACAGAATTTTGTTATTCTACCTGAATAACTGACATTGAATAAACATGTACTGCATCTCTTGTTGGAAGGCATTGTTTGAAATGTGGTTCTGCTTTGTAAAATGTCTATATGAAATTGGCATCTTCTTACTAGTTTCCTGGGAGTCACATCTGCATACTTTAGTGATTAAAATAAATGGTTAATACTTTAACTTCTGGTAATACTAAATAGCAAATACAGCTAAAAGACAGCGGATGTAAAAACTGTAAACAGTTGGCTTCTGATCCTTCTTGTGCATTGCCCTCAACTAGGTTTTTGGAGTTTCAGTAATGGGGCCAATCAGTTGCACCTGTGCAACCTTACTCAAGGCTTAACCCTTTGCAGGGCATAATTTGAAGACAATGTTCTGAAGGCATGAAAAAATATGCATCACATTCTCCCTGCCATGCTCGGCTGGGGCCTTGGAGTACAAATCTTTTGCATTGCAATACTAACATATAAAATGTTGACTGCCAAACCAAACTCACAGTGTTGAAGTTTGAATTGACATGTTGAAAGAGGGCTGGTTCAAATAGGTTCTGATTTCCTTTAGAACTGTTTACCTAGCCCGACAGTGTGACCATGGTGAAATATCCACCTTGGTTAATTATAAATAAATGTTAGAAGGCCTGTATGGAGTTAGAGGTTCCAGTCCAGTTCCTGTGGGTCAAGAGTTATAAAAGCCACCAGCCATTTAATTCAGGGTTGAGGAACATTTGTGAAACAACACAGAGAAGCTTACTGTCCAGGATTGCTCTATGCATGCGGCCCCTGTGTTCCAGGCTCCTCATCTTTGTTTGCAAGGAGAAACCAATCCCAACAAGCCATTTGTAAATACCTCAACTTCCCAATTGCGTTCCACTACTCATAACTAGCTCTCTTAACGCATCCTGCCCTGAGTCCCTTTCCCGAACATCCCACTTCAAAATGGGCAGGTTACTGAAGTTTGCCTGAGTGCCCCAGACATCATAGGGCTCAAGAAAACCAAGGACCAGGACTTATTGCTCTGCTTCAGTCTATACCTTCTCTATTCTATGAATAAATTTAATGGTGAGTGTAATCCTACACATTTCCCAAGCAAAAAACTCCCTTAAAATATTATCAACAAATAAATGCTACCAGTATCCTTCTG